>NC_136485.1:4367222-4592222 GCF_053919585.1 Euprymna scolopes
TAGATTCGATCTACGGACCTCTGGGTTATGGGCCCAGCACGCTTCCACTGCGCCACTCTGCTGTCGATTAGCAAATGTAAATGTATTACTTATATTATTTTCCTATGAGTTTAAGTGTATAAAAACAGGACGTTATAGATAGCAGGGCGTAGTTTCGATCTACGGACCTCTGGGTTATGGGCCCAGCACGCTTCCACTGCGCCACTCTGCTGTCGATTAGTAAATGTAAATGTAATACTTTTATTATTTTCTATGAGTTTAAATGTATAAAAACAGGATGTTATAGATAGCAGAGCGTAGTTTCGATCTATGGACCTCTGGGTTATGGGCCCAGCACGCTTCCACTGCGCCACTCTGTTGTCGATTAGTAAATGTAAATGTATTACTTTTATTATTTTCTATGAGTTTAAGTGTATAAAAACAGGATGTTATAGATAGCAGAGCGTATTTTCGATCTACGGACCTCTGGGTTATGGGCCCAGAACGCTTCCACTGCGCCACTCTGCTGTCGATTAGTAAATGTAAATGTATTACTTTTATTATTTTACTATGAGTTTAAGTGTATAAAAACAGGACGTTATAGATAGCAGAGCGTAGTTTTGATCTACGGACCTCTGGGTTATGGGCCCAGCACGCTTCCACTGCGCCACTCTGCTGTCGATTAGTAAATGTAAATGTATTACTTTTATTATTTTCTATGAGTTTAAGTGTATAAAAACAGGATGTTATATATAGCAGAGCGATTTTCGATCTACGGACCTCTAGGTTATTGGCCCAGCACGCTTCCACTGCGCCACTCTGCTTCCGATTAGTAAATGTAAATGTATTACTTTTATTATTTTCTATGAGTTTAAGTGCATAAAAACAGGACGTTATAGATAGCAGAGCATAATTTCGATCTACGGACCTCTGGGTTTTTGGTCCAGCACGCTTCCACTGCGCCACTAAGCTGTCGATTCGTAAATGTAAATGTATTACTTTTATTATTTTCCTATGAGTTTAAGTGTATAAAAACAGGATGGTTTAGACAGCAGAGCGTAGTTTCGATCTACGGACCTCTGGGTTATGGGCCCAGCACGCTTCCACTGCGCCGCTCTGCTGCCGATTAGTAAATGTAAATGTATTACTTTTATTATTTTAATATGAGTTTAAGTGTATAAACAGGATGTTATAGATAGCAGAGCGTAGTTTCGATCTATGGACCTCTGGGTTATGGGCCCAGCACCCCTTCACTGCGCCACTCTGCTGTCGATTAGTAAATGTAAATGTATTACTCTTATTATTTTACTATGAGGTTTAGTGTATAAAAACAGGATGTTATAGATAGCAGAGCGTAGTTTCGATCTACGGACCTCTAGGTATAGGCCAGCACGCTTCCACTGCGCCACTCTGCTGTCGATTAGCAAATGTAAATGTATTATATTATTTTCCTATGAGTTTAAGTGTATAAAAACAGGATATTATAGGTAGTAGAGTGGAGTTTCGATCCACGGACCTTTGGGTTATTGATCTAGCCCGCTTCCACTGCGCCACTCTTCTGTCGATCAGTAAATGTAAATGTATGACTTATATTATTTTCCTATGAGTTTAAGTGTATTAAAAGAGGATGTTATAGATAGCAGAGCGTAGTTTCGATCTACGGACCTCTGGGTTATTGGCCCAGCACGCCTCCACTTCGCCCCTCTGCTGTCGATTAGTAAATGTAAATGTATTAGTCATATTATTTTCCTATGAGTTTAAGTGTATAAAAACTGGATGTCATAGATAGCAGAGCATAGTTTCGATCTACGGACCTCTGGGTTATGGGCCCAGCACGCTTCCACTGTTCCACTCTGCTGTCGATTAGTAAATGTAAATGTATTACTTTTATTATTTTCTATGAGTTTAAATGTATAAAAGCAGGATGTTATAGATTGCAGAGCGTAGTTTCGATCTACGGACCTCTGGGTTATGGGCACAGCACGCTTCCACTGCGCCACTCTGCTGTCGATTAGTAAATGTAAATGTATTACTTTTGTTATTTTACTATGAGTTTCAATGTATAAAAACAGGATGTTATAGATAGCAGAGCGTAGTTTCGATCAACGGACCTCTGGGTTATGGGCCAAGCACGCTTCCACTGCGCCACTCTGCTGTCGATTAGTAAATGTAAATGTATTACTTTTATTATTTTCTATGAGTTTAAATGTATAAAAACAGGATGTTATAGATAGCAGAGCGTAGTTTCGATCTACGGACCTCTGGGTTATGGGCCCAGCACGCTTCCACTGCGCCACTCTGCTGTCGATTAGTAAGTGTAAATGTATTACTTTTATTATTTTCTATGAGTTTAAATGTATAAAAACAGGATGTTATAGATAGCAGAGCGTAGTTTCGATCAACGGACCTCTGGGTTATGGGCCAAGCACGCTTCCACTGCGCAACTCTTCTGTCAATTAGTAAATGTAAATGTATTACTTTTATTATTTTCCTATTAGTTTAAATGTATAAAAACAGGACGTTATAGATAGCAGAGCGTAGTTTCGATCTACGGACCTCTGGGTTATGGGCCCAGCACGCTTCCACTGCGCCACTCTTCTATTGATTAGTAAATGTTAATGTATTACTTTTATTATGTTCTATGAGTTTAAATGTATAAAAACAGGATGTTATAGATAGCAGAGCGTATTTTCGATCTACGGACCTTTGGGTTATGGGCCCAGCACGCTTCCACTGCGCCACTCTGCTGTCGATTAATAAATGGTAATGTATTACTTTTATTATTTTCTATGAGTTTAAATGTATAAAAACAGGATGTTATAGATAGCAGAGCGTAGTTTCGATCTACGGACCTCTGGGTTATGGGCCCAGCACGCTTCCACTGCGCCACTCTGCTGTCGATTAGTAAGTGTAAATGTATTACTTTTATTATTTTCTATGAGTTTAAGTGTATGAAAACAGGATGTGATAATTAGATGAGCGTAGTTTGGATCTATGGTGCTCTGGGTTATGGGCCCAGCACGCTTCCACTGCGCCACTCTGCTGTCGATTAGTAAATGTAAATGTATTACTTTTATTATTTTCTATGAGTTTAAATGTATAAAAACAGGATGTTATAGATAGCAGAGCGTAGTTTCGATCTACGGACCTCTGGGTTATGGGCCCAGCACGCTTCCACTGCGCCACTCTGCTGTCGATTAGTAAATGTAAATGTATGACTTATATTATTTTCCTATGAGTTTAAGTGTATAAAAACAGGACGTTATAGATAGCAGAGCGTAGTTTCGATCTACGGACCTCTGGGTTATTGGCCCAGCACGCCTCCACTTCGCCCCTCTGCTGTCGATTAGTAAATGTAAATGTATTAGTCATATTATTTTCCTATGAGTTTAAGTGTATCAAAACTGGATGTCATAGATAGCAGAGCATAGTTAAGATCTACGAACCTCTGGGTTATGGGCTCAGCAAGCTTCCACTGCGCCACTCTGCTTTCGATTAGTAAATTTAAATGTATTACTTTTATTATTTTCTATGAGTTTAAATGTATAAAAACAGGATGTTATAGATAGCAGGGCGTAGTTTCGATCTACGGACCTCTGGGTTATGGGCCCAGCACGCTTCCACTGCGCCACTCTGCTGTCGATTAGTAAATGTAAATGTATTACTTTTATTATTTTCTATGAGTTTAAATGTATAAAAACAGGATGTTATAGATAGCAGAGCGTAGATTCGATCTACGGACCTCTGGGTTATGGGCCCAGCACGCTTCCACTGCGCCACTCTGCTGTCGATTAGCAAATGTAAATGTATTACTTATATTATTTTCCTATGAGTTTAAGTGTATAAAAACAGGACGTTATAGATAGCAGGGCGTAGTTTCGATCTACGGACCTCTGGGTTATGGGCCCAGCACGCTTCCACTGCGCCACTCTGCTGTCGATTAGTAAATGTAAATGTAATACTTTTATTATTTTCTATGAGTTTAAATGTATAAAAACAGGATGTTATAGATAGCAGAGCGTAGTTTCGATCTATGGACCTCTGGGTTATGGGCCCAGCACGCTTCCACTGCGCCACTCTGTTGTCGATTAGTAAATGTAAATGTATTACTTTTATTATTTTCTATGAGTTTAAGTGTATAAAAACAGGATGTTATAGATAGCAGAGCGTATTTTCGATCTACGGACCTCTGGGTTATGGGCCCAGCACGCTTCCACTGCGCCACTCTGCTGTCGATTAGTAAATGTAAATGTATTACTTTTATTATTTTACTATGAGTTTAAGTGTATAAAAACAGGACGTTATAGATAGCAGAGCGTAGTTTTGATCTACGGACCTCTGGGTTATGGGCCCAGCACGCTTCCACTGCGCCACTCTGCTGTCGATTAGTAAATGTAAATGTATTACTTTTATTATTTTCTATGAGTTTAAGTGTATAAAAACAGGATGTTATATATAGCAGAGCGATTTTCGATCTACGGACCTCTAGGTTATTGGCCCAGCACGCTTCCACTGCGCCACTCTGCTTCCGATTAGTAAATGTAAATGTATTACTTTTATTATTTTCTATGAGTTTAAGTGCATAAAAACAGGACGTTATAGATAGCAGAGCATAATTTCGATCTACGGACCTCTGGGTTTTTGGTCCAGCACGCTTCCACTGCGCCACTAAGCTGTCGATTCGTAAATGTAAATGTATTACTTTTATTATTTTCCTATGAGTTTAAGTGTATAAAAACAGGATGGTTTAGACAGCAGAGCGTAGTTTCGATCTACGGACCTCTGGGTTATGGGCCCAGCACGCTTCCACTGCGCCGCTCTGCTGCCGATTAGTAAATGTAAATGTATTACTTTTATTATTTTAATATGAGTTTAAGTGTATAAACAGGATGTTATAGATAGCAGAGCGTAGTTTCGATCTATGGACCTCTGGGTTATGGGCCCAGCACCCTTTCACTGCGCCACTCTGCTGTCGATTAGTAAATGTAAATGTATTACTCTTATTATTTTACTATGAGGTTTAGTGTATAAAAACAGGATGTTATAGATAGCAGAGCGTAGTTTCGATCTACGGACCTCTAGGTATAGGCCAGCACGCTTCCACTGCGCCACTCTGCTGTCGATTAGCAAATGTAAATGTATTATATTATTTTCCTATGAGTTTAAGTGTATAAAAACAGGATATTATAGGTAGTAGAGTGGAGTTTCGATCCACGGACCTTTGGGTTATTGATCTAGCCCGCTTCCACTGCGCCACTCTTCTGTCGATCAGTAAATGTAAATGTATGACTTATATTATTTTCCTATGAGTTTAAGTGTATTAAAAGAGGATGTTATAGATAGCAGAGCGTAGTTTCGATCTACGGACCTCTGGGTTATTGGCCCAGCACGCCTCCACTTCGCCCCTCTGCTGTCGATTAGTAAATGTAAATGTATTAGTCATATTATTTTCCTATGAGTTTAAGTGTATAAAAACTGGATGTCATAGATAGCAGAGCATAGTTTCGATCTACGGACCTCTGGGTTATGGGCCCAGCACGCTTCCACTGTTCCACTCTGCTGTCGATTAGTAAATGTAAATGTATTACTTTTATTATTTTCTATGAGTTTAAATGTATAAAAGCAGGATGTTATAGATTGCAGAGCGTAGTTTCGATCTACGGACCTCTGGGTTATGGGCACAGCACGCTTCCACTGCGCCACTCTGCTGTCGATTAGTAAATGTAAATGTATTACTTTTGTTATTTTACTATGAGTTTCAATGTATAAAAACAGGATGTTATAGATAGCAGAGCGTAGTTTCGATCAACGGACCTCTGGGTTATGGGCCAAGCACGCTTCCACTGCGCCACTCTGCTGTCGATTAGTAAATGTAAATGTATTACTTTTATTATTTTCTATGAGTTTAAATGTATAAAAACAGGATGTTATAGATAGCAGAGCGTAGTTTCGATCTACGGACCTCTGGGTTATGGGCCCAGCACGCTTCCACTGCGCCACTCTGCTGTCGATTAGTAAGTGTAAATGTATTACTTTTATTATTTTCTATGAGTTTAAATGTATAAAAACAGGATGTTATAGATAGCAGAGCGTAGTTTCGATCAACGGACCTCCGGGTTATGGGCCAAGCACGCTTCCACTGCGCCACTCTGCTGTCGATTAGTAAATGTAAATGTATTACTTTTATTATTTTCTATGAGTTTAAATGTATAAAAACAGGATGTTATAGATAGCAGAGCGTAGTTTCGATCTACGGACATCTGGGTTATGGGCCCAGCACGCTTCCACTGCGCCACTCTGCTGTCGATTAGTAAGTGTAAATGTATTACTTTTATTATTTTCTATGAGTTTAAATGTATAAAAACAGGATGTTATAGATAGCAGAGCGTAGTTTCGATCAACGGACCTCTGGGTTATGGGCCAAGCACGCTTCCACTGCGCAACTCTTCTGTCGATTAGTAAATGTAAATGTATTACTTTTATTATTTTCCTATTAGTTTAAATGTATAAAAACAGGACGTTATAGATAGCAGAGCGTAGTTTCGATCTACGGACCTCTGGGTTATGGGCCCAGCACGCTTCCACTGCGCCACTCTTCTATTGATTAGTAAATGTTAATGTATTACTTTTATTATGTTCTATGAGTTTAAATGTATAAAAACAGGATGTTATAGATAGCAGAGCGTATTTTCGATCTACGGACCTTTGGGTTATGGGCCCAGCACGCTTCCACTGCGCCACTCTGCTGTCGATTAATAAATGGTAATGTATTACTTTTATTATTTTCTATGAGTTTAAATGTATAAAAACAGGATGTTATAGATAGCAGAGCGTAGTTTCGATCTACGGACCTCTGGGTTATGGGCCCAGCACGCTTCCACTGCGCCACTCTGCTGTCGATTAGTAAGTGTAAATGTATTACTTTTATTATTTTCTATGAGTTTAAGTGTATGAAAACAGGATGTGATAATTAGATGAGCGTAGTTTGGATCTATGGTGCTCTGGGTTATGGGCCCAGCACGCTTCCACTGCGCCACTCTGCTGTCGATTAGTAAATGTAAATGTATTACTTTTATTATTTTCTATGAGTTTAAATGTATAAAAACAGGATGTTATAGATAGCAGAGCGTAGTTTCGATCTACGGACCTCTGGGTTATGGGCCCAGCACGCTTCCACTGCGCCACTCTGCTGTCGATTAGTAAATGTAAATGTATTACTTTTATTATTTTCTATGAGTTTAAGTGTATAAAAACAGGATGTTATAGATAGCAGAGCGTATTTTCGATCTACGGACCTCTGGGTTATGGGCCCAGAACGCTTCCACTGCGCCACTCTGCTGTCGATTAGTAAATGTAAATGTATTACTTTTATTATTTTACTATGAGTTTAAGTGTATAAAAACAGGAGGTTATAGATAGCAGAGCGTAGTTTCGATCTACGGACCTCTGGGTTATGGGCCCAGCACGCTTCCACTGCGCCACTCTGCTTCCGATTAGTAAATGTAAATGTATTACTTTTATTATTTTCTATGAGTTTAAGTGCATAAAAACAGGACGTTATAGATAGCAGAGCATAATTTCGATCTACGGACCTCTGGGTTTTTGGTCCAGCACGCTTCCACTGCGCCACTAAGCTGTCGATTCGTAAATGTAAATGTATTACTTTTATTATTTTCCTATGAGTTTATGTGTATAAAAACAGGATGGTTTAGACAGCAGAGCGTAGTTTCGATCTACGGACCTCTGGGTTATGGGCCATGCACGCTTCCGCTGCGCCACTCTGCTTTCGATTAGTAAATGTAAATGTATTACTTTTATTATTTTCCTTTGAGTTTAAGTGTATAAAAACAGGATGTTATAGATAGCAGAGCGTAGTTTCGATCTATGGACCTCTGGGTTATGGGCCCAGCACGCTTTCACTGCGCCACTTTGCTTTCGATTAGTAAATGTAAATGTATTACTCTTATTTTTTTACTATGAGTTTAAGTGTATAAAAACAGGATATTATAGATAGCAGAGCGTAGTTTCGATCTACGGACCTCTAGGTATAGGCCAGCACGCTTCCACTGTGCCACTCTGCTGTCGATTAGTAAATGTAAATGTATTACTTATATTATTTTACTATGAGTTTAAGTGTATAAAAACAGGATGTTACAGATAGCAGAGCGTAGTTTCGATCTACGGACCTCTGGGTTATGGGCCCAGCACGCTTCCACTGCGCTGCTCTGCTGTCGATTAGTAAATGTAAATGTATTACTTTTATTATTTTAATATGAGTTTAAGTGTATAAACAGGATGTTATAGATAGCAGAGCGTAGTTTCGATCTATGGACCTCTGGGTTATGGGCCCAGCACCCTTTCACTGCGCCACTCTGCTGTCGATTAGTAAATGTAAATGTATTACTCTTATTATTTTACTATGAGGTTTAGTGTATAAAAACAGGATGTTATAGATAGCAGAGCGTAGTTTCGATCTACGGACCTCTGGGTTATGGGCCCAGCACGCTTCCACTGCGCCACTCTGCTGTCGATTAGCAAATGTAAATGTATTATATTATTTTCCTATGAGTTTAAGTGTATAAAAACAGGATATTATAGGTAGTAGAGTGGAGTTTCGATCCACGGACCTTTGGGTTATTGATCTAGCCCGCTTCCACTGCGCCACTCTTCTGTCGATCAGTAAATGTAAATGTATGACTTATATTATTTTCCTATGAGTTTAAGTGTATTAAAAGAAGATGTTATAGATAGCAGAGCGTAGTTTCGATCTACGGACCTCTGGGTTATTGGCCCAGCACGCCTCCACTTCGCCCCTCTGCTGTCGATTAGTAAATGTAAATGTATTAGTCATATTATTTTCCTATGAGTTTAAGTGTATCAAAACTGGATGTCATAGATAGCAGAGCATAGTTAAGATCTACGAACCTCTGGGTCATGGGTCCAGCACGCTTCCACTGCGCCACTCTGCTGTCGATTAGTAAATGTAAATGTATGACTTATATTATTTTCCTATGAGTTTAAGTGTATAAAAACAGGACGTTATAGATAGCAGAGCGTAGTTTCGATCTACGGACCTCTGGGTTATTGGCCCAGCACGCCTCCACTTCGCCCCTCTGCTGTCGATTAGTAAATGTAAATGTATTAGTCATATTATTTTCCTATGAGTTTAAGTGTATCAAAACTGGATGTCATAGATAGCAGAGCATAGTTAAGATCTACGAACCTCTGGGTTATGGGCTCAGCAAGCTTCCACTGCGCCACTCTGCTTTCGATTAGTAAATTTAAATGTATTACTTTTATTATTTTCTATGAGTTTAAATGTATAAAAACAGGATGTTATAGATAGCAGGGCGTAGTTTCGATCTACGGACCTCTGGGTTATGGGCCCAGCACGCTTCCACTGCGCCACTCTGCTGTCGATTAGTAAATGTAAATGTATTACTTTTATTATTTTCTATGAGTTTAAATGTATAAAAACAGGATGTTATAGATAGCAGAGCGTAGATTCGATCTACGGACCTCTGGGTTATGGGCCCAGCACGCTTCCACTGCGCCACTCTGCTGTCGATTAGCAAATGTAAATGTATTACTTATATTATTTTCCTATGAGTTTAAGTGTATAAAAACAGGACGTTATAGATAGCAGGGCGTAGTTTCGATCTACGGACCTCTGGGTTATGGGCCCAGCACGCTTCCACTGCGCCACTCTGCTGTCGATTAGTAAATGTAAATGTAATACTTTTATTATTTTCTATGAGTTTAAATGTATAAAAACAGGATGTTATAGATAGCAGAGCGTATTTTCGATCTACGGACCTCTGGGTTATGGGCCCAGCACGCTTCCACTGCGCCACTCTGCTGTCGATTAGTAAATGTAAATGTATTACTTTTATTATTTTACTATGAGTTTAAGTGTATAAAAACAGGACGTTATAGATAGCAGAGCGTAGTTTTGATCTACGGACCTCTGGGTTATGCGCCCAGCACGCTTCCACTGCGCCACTCTGCTGTCGATTAGTAAATGTAAATGTATTACTTTTATTATTTTCTATGAGTTTAAGTGTATAAAAACAGGATGTTATATATAGCAGAGCGATTTTCGATCTACGGACCTCTAGGTTATTGGCCCAGCACGCTTCCACTGCGCCACTCTGCTTCCGATTAGTAAATGTAAATGTATTACTTTTATTATTTTCTATGAGTTTAAGTGCATAAAAACAGGACGTTATAGATAGCAGAGCATAATTTCGATCTACGGACCTCTGGGTTTTTGGTCCAGCACGCTTCCACTGCGCCACTAAGCTGTCGATTCGTAAATGTAAATGTATTACTTTTATTATTTTCCTATGAGTTTAAGCGTATAAAAACAGGATGGTTTAGACAGCAGAGCGTAGTTTCGATCTACGGACCTCTGGGTTATGGGCCATGCACGCTTCCGCTGCGCCACTCTGCTTTCGATTAGTAAATGTAAATGTATTACTTTTATTATTTTCCTTTGAGTTTAAGTGTATAAAACAGGATGTTATAGATAGCAGAGCGTAGTTTCGATCTACGGACCTCTGGGTTATGGGCCATACACGCTTCCGCTGCGCCACTCTGCTTTCGATTAGTAAATGTAAATGTATTACTTTTATTATTTTCCTTTGAGTTTAAGTGTATAAAACAGGACGTTATAGATAGCAGAGCGTAGTTTCGATCTACGGACCTCTGGGTTATGGGCGCAGCATGCTTCCACTGCGCCACTCTGCTGTCGATTAGTAAATTTAAATGTATGACTTTTATTATTTTACTATGAGTTTAAATGTATAAAAACAGGATGTTATAGATAGCAGAGCGTAGTTTCGATCTACGGACCTCTGGGTTATGGGCCCAGCACGCTTCCACTGCGCCACTCTGCTTTCGATTAGTAAATGTAAATTTATTACTTTTATTATTTTACTATGAGTTTAAGTGTATAAAACAGGATGTTATAGATAGCAGAGCGTAGTTTCGATCTATGGACCTCTGGGTTATGGGCCCAGCACGCTTTCACTGCGCCACTTTGCTTTCGATTAGTAAATGTAAATGTATTACTCTTATTTTTTTACTATGAGTTTAAGTGTATAAAAACAGGATATTATAGATAGCAGAGCGTAGTTTCGATCTACGGACCTCTAGGTATAGGCCAGCACGCTTCCAATGTGCCACTCTGCTGTCGATTAGTAAATGTAAATGTATTACTTTTATTATTTTACTATGAGTTTAAGTGTATAAAAACAGGATGTTACAGATAGCAGAGCGTAGTTTCGATCTACGGACCTCTGGGTTATGGGCCCAGCACGCTTCCACTGCGCCGCTCTGCTGTCGATTAGTAAATGTAAATGTATTACTTTTATTATTTTAATATGAGTTTAAGTGTATAAAAAGGATGTTATAGATAGCAGAGCGTAGTTTCGATCTATGGACCTCTGGGTTATGGGCCCAGCACCCTTTCACTGCGCCACTCTGCTGTCGATTAGTAAATGTAAATGTATTACTCTTATTATTTTACTATGAGGTTTAGTGTATAAAAACAGGATGTTATAGATAGCAGAGCGTAGTTTCGATCTACGGACCTCTAGGTATAGGCCAGCACGCTTCCACTGCGCCACTCTGCTGTCGATTAGCAAATGTAAATGTATTATATTATTTTCCTATGAGTTTAAGTGTATAAAAACAGGATATTATAGGTAGTAGAGTGGAGTTTCGATCCACGGACCTTTGGGTTATTGATCTAGCCCGCTTCCACTGCGCCACTCTTCTGTCGATCAGTAAATGTAAATGTATGACTTATATTATTTTCCTATGAGTTTAAGTGTATTAAAAGAGGATGTTATAGATAGCAGAGCGTAGTTTCGATCTACGGACCTCTGGGTTATTGGCCCAGCACGCCTCCACTTCGCCCCTCTGCTGTCGATTAGTAAATGTAAATGTATTAGTCATATTATTTTCCTATGAGTTTAAGTGTATAAAAACTGGATGTCATAGATAGCAGAGCATAGTTAAGATCTACGAACCTCTGGGTCATGGGTCCAGCACGCTTCCACTGCGCCACTCTGCTGTCGATTAGTAAATGTAAATGTATGACTTATATTATTTTCCTATGAGTTTTAGTGTATAAAAACAGGATGTTATAGGTAGCAGAGCGTAGTTTCGATCTACGGACCTTTGGGTTATGTGCCCAGCACGCTTCCGCTGCGCGACTCTGCTGTCGATTAGTAAATGTAAATGTATTACTTTTATTATTTTCCTATTAGTTTAAGTGTATAAAAAGAGGATGTTATAGATAGCAGAGCGTAGTTTCGATCTACGGACGTCTGGGTTTTTGACCCAGCACGCTTCCACTGTGCCACTCTGCTGTCGATTAATGAAGGTAAATGTATTACTTATATTATTTTACTATGAGTTAAAGTGTATAAAAACAGTATGTTATGGATAGCAGAGCGTAGTTTCGATCTACGGACCTATGTGTTATGGGCCCAGCACGCTTCCACTGCGCCGCTCTGCTGTCAATTAGTTAATGTAAATGTATTACTCTTATTATTTTACTATGAGTGTAAGTGTATAAAAAGAGGATGTTATAGATAGCAGAAATGGAATTTTTAAATCCGCAAATTATGTGCCCAGCACGCCTCCATTTCTATCATTTTTTAAATTTTGGGTACTCGTTCACATATTGATCCGTGCTGAAATAATAATATTAGTTTGAAAGCCATTCTTAACATGAGGGGGGAGTGTGTTTTGTAACTATTCTGTACTTTACCAATCTTACAATTTTTTAATAAAGATATCGTAAAAACTTTAATTAAACTTGAAAATATTATTTTAAAAAATATTGCGGATCAATAAGTGTATTAGCACCAAATTCTGAAATGCAGTTTATTAAATCCACTAAGATTGTGTATTTTTATACAAAAGTAGTTTTAAAACTAAAACAGCGTAGTTTTGATCAACGGACATCTTGTTTACGGGCGCAGAACACTTCTGCTGCGGCAATCTGCTGTTAATGATTAAAATTTACGTGTGTACTTTCTATACAAACTGATTTTTAAAACTAACAGAGTGTAGTTTCCATTTACGGACATCTGAGATGGGTCCAGCACGCTTACTCTGCGCTATTTTGCTGGTTATAAGTAAAAATTTACATATAATTTCTTTTTAATTTACTAAGATTGTTATTTTGGAGATTCTATCTATTGATATCTTGGTAATAGATCCATTTAGCTCCCGCTGCGTCACTCTTCTGTTAACGAGTGAATGTTAAAAAAAATGCAGTTTATTCAATTTACCAATATTATCCACTGCATCACTTGGTTGTTAAAACGTAAAAACTTTTAAGTTCCATTTCAATTACGAACATTGTTTATTTTTTTATAAAAAATGAATTTTTTTAAACAAGCAGAGTATAGTTTCGAACCGGCGACATCTGGATTATGGGATAATATCACTTTTCTGAGTCACTTTTCTTTTGACAACTAAACGTTTACAATTCAGTTTATTTAATTTATTAAAGCTGTGCATTTTTATACAAAATGCATGTTAAATCTAGCATAACGTAGTTTCGATCTACGGACCTCTCTATCACGGGTCCAGTCCTCTGCCATAGCGCCACTTTTCTGTTAATATGTCAACATTTCAGTTTCTTTCATTTACCAATATTGTTTATTTTTATACAAAATGAATTTTAAAACTAGCAGAGTGTAGTTTCGATTTACAGATCTCGGAGTTTGGGGACTAGAATGTTTCTTCAGCGCTAATTTTTAGTTAATAAGTATAAGTTTACATTTATATTACGTTTATTTACCAGGAATTTGCATTTTTGTACTAAATGAATTTTTACACTAGCAGAGTCTATTTTCTAATTGTTTGTCCTATCCAAAAATATATCAGCTTTATCAAAGCATGTTTCTCATTCGGTGGAATTTCTACGGGTCGTGCAAGTTATATATATTTCTGAGAATACTTTAAAAAGCCAAGGATTTAGTACGAGATAGATTAAGTGACGATCTTATCCTCTCATAATTCTCGCCATTCAAATATAACTTGTTCCTCTCCCACAGAGAAAATATTTATATTTTTGTTTGATCTCTTAAGAATTTAGTTTGTCATAATTAGTCTTTTCCACAGACAATAAAAGCCATCCCATCTTCGTTTCATAAACTTTAAGGTTCCCTGTTTGTAAGACACTGGACTTTACGTTATCACAGTCAAGTGGAATGTTCCTCTGTCAGCGAAACACTCGCCTTCAACACCTCTCAAATTCGTTTATAAGTGGATTTGTTTGTACTTTATCGTCAGGATTTATTATCTATCTGACACGTGGTATCGCCAGGCGCGATAACATTCTAACGACCGAATCGGTCGTAAAAGTAACATGAAAGCGAGCGAGTCACTTCATTATATTTTCCCTGGTGATAACTGCACAGGAGGAATGCGAAATGAAAGGACATCGTTGCCAGGCTATATTAGCATGGATGATAATGGATAGCTTTACATATTCACTCATTATGAAATAATTTATAAATATATACGTTTTCCAAAGCTCAGCTGAAATAACCTATTCTTATCGTTTATCCAACTCTCCTGAACGTTACAGTCAGTTTGATGATACTCGTCAATTTCAACGTATGAGGTCCGCCACTGCAACTAAGTTATTTGGAAATCCACACACATGATTTGTCTATGGCGGTGAAAACGTTGTGAAAAACAACCACCTTCTTAGTATAACTGCTAATCTCAGTCGGTGTAATGGTTGCCACAAAACAGAACAGGTAGTTTTCCACGAGAGCTTTCTTTCTAGATGGGTCCAGCACGCTTACACTGCGCTATTTTTTTGGTTATAAGTAAAAATTTACATATAATTTCTTTTTAATTTACTAAGATTGTTACGATTGTACGAAGATTAAGCATACATCTCTTCCAGTAGATTAAACACACCTTCAGATACCAACCTGCAATTTTTCATGTTCCAACTCGGTACACACAGCATCTAGCATTCCCAAATGGTCACCCAAGTGGTACTTTCACCGATGCTTAACTTCGGTGATCTTGCGAGAACTGGTGTGTCAACTTGATTATACCCCAGTTTAACAATACCCCAGTTTAACAATACCCCAGTTTAACAATACTAAATTCACAATGATATATACGTATGCTTTCAACGTAACATCAAAGCCTTTTTTTTTTGCACATTTCTGTTTTTTTCGTCGTTCATTGCCTTGCTCGGTACTTCTTGTTACTCATTTTTTTTTTCATTTTAATTTATCATTGAATGCATTGCGTCACCCGTCATTTTTTTTTTTTTTTTTTTTACAAAGGCATCACCACATTATCAAGGCCCAGAGGCCACTCAAGGATAAGGGTTAAAGAGTGTACAGTAGAAATTGGTCTATATAGTAATCATTAGTAATGAAAATTTGGTAAATTTAATAACTTATATGGAACGGCTCTTCCAGTAGATTAAACGCACCTTCAGATACCAACCTGGAATTTTTTCATGTTCCAACTCGGTGCATACAGCATCTAGCATTCCCAAATCGTCACCCAAGTGGTACTGTCACCGTTGCTTAACTTCGGTGATCTAGCGAGAACTGGCGTGTCAACTTGATTATACCCCAGTTTAACAATAATAAATTCACAACGATATATACGTATACTTTCAACGTAACATCATAGCCTTTTTTTGCACATTTCTGTTTTTTTTTCGTCGTTCATTGCCTTGTTACTCTTCTTGTTACTCATTTTTTTTCCAATTTAATTTATCATCGAATGCATTGCGTCACCCGTCATAGCATCACTTAATCGTATTTAGCCTTCATATTCTGTACTTCATTATTGTTCCTATTTACAATGCTTCCCCACAGGACAGAGTTAGACACCAGGGTCGTTTTTTAACGCGGAGAAAAGGAACAAAAATACAAATTGTCTCAGTCGTGAAGGATTTCTCATCCACTGACAGAGACCAAAAATTGAAGTGCAGCATCTGAAGAACAGATGGTATTTATTTGCTCCCCCACCGAGCAAATTAGGCACAAGGCCGATTTTAAATGTGAGGAGTGAAGGGAGGGGGAAGGGGAAAAGGGGACCAGCTCCCGAGATGTGGGAAATGGGTGCTGGTTAAAGGTCAGGCATGTGGGGTTGCCCCCACATCTGGTCTTTGCTAGTCATAGCTTGCAGTATCTGCCGGAACAGATGGTATTTATTTGCTCCCCCACCGAGCAAATTAGGCACAAGGCCGATTTTTAATGTGAGGAGTGAAGGGAGGGGGAAGGGGAAAGGGGACCAGCTCCCGAGAGGTGGGAAATGGGAGCTGGTTAAAGGTCAGGCATGTGGGGTTGCCCCCACATCTGGTCTTTGCTAGTCATAGCTAATCATAGCTTGCAGTATCTGCCGGAACAGATGGTATTTATTTGCTCCCCCACCGAGCAAAATTAGGCACAAGGCCGATTTTTAATGTGAGGAGTGAAGGGAGGGGGAAGGGGAAAGGGGACCAGCTCCCGAGAGGTGGGAAATGGGAGCTGGTTAAAGGTCAGGCATGTGGGGTTGCCCCCACATCTGGTCTTTGCTAGTCATAGCTAGTCATAGCCTGCAGCATCTGCCGGAACAGATGGTATTTATTTGCTCCCCCACCGAGCAAATTAGGCACAAGGCCGATTTTTAATGTGAGGAGTGAAGGGGAAATGGGGACCAACTCCCCGGGGAGTAGGGGAGTTGGATAGTGACAATTGGTATGAAGGGTTGCCCCTACATTGACGAAGGTCTTATATGTGGGGTCGCCCCCACATATGGTCTTTGCTTGCAGTATCTGCCGGAACAGATGGTACTTATTTGCTCCCCCACCGAGCAAATTAGGCACAAGGCCGATTTTTAATGTGAGGAGTGAAGGGAGGGGGAAGGGGAAAAGGGGACCAGTTCCCGAGAGGTGGGAAATGGGAGCTGGTTAAAGGTCAGGCATGTGGAGTTGCCCCCACATCTGGTCTTTGCTAGTCATAGCTAGTCATAGCTTGCAGTATCTGCCGGAACAGATGGTATTTATTTGCTCCCCCACCGAGCAAATTAGGCACAAGGCCGATTTTTAATGTGAGGAGTGAAGGGAGGGGGAAGGGAAAATGGGGACCAGCTCCCGAGAGGTGGGAAATGGGAGCTGGTTAAAGGTCAGGCATGTGGGGTTGCCCCCACATCTGGTCTTTGCTAGTCATAGTTAGTCATAGCTTGCAGTATCTGCCGGAACAGATGGTATTTATTTGCTTCCCCACCGAGCAAATTAGGCACAAGGCCGATTTTTAATGTGAGGAGTGAAGGGGAAATGGGGACCAACTCCCCGGGGAGTAGGGGATCTGGATAGTGACAATTGGTATGAAGGGTTGCCCCTACATTGACCAAGGTCTTATATGCGGGGTATCCCCCACATATGGTCTTTGCTTGCAGTATCTGCCGGAACAGATGGTATTTATTTGCTCCCCCACCGAGCAAATTAGGCACAAGGCCGATTTTTAATGTGAGGAGTGAAGGGAGGGGGAAGGGAAAAAGGGGACCAGCTCCCGAGAGGTGGGAAATGGGAGCTGGTTAAAGGTCAGGCATGTGGGGTTGCCCCCACATCTGGTCTTTGCTAGTCATAGCTAGTCATAGCTAGTCATAGCTTGCAGTATCTGCCGGAACAGATACTACACTTTGAGATATTAAATCTTTTATTCATGTTAAAAAAAATACAGAAAAAAAAATCAACGATGAACAAAAAACTTAGGCACATGGCCAACTCAAAAGGGGGGATTTTGGGGGTCGTTGGTCATCCTTGTCAAGTTTCTCCCAGCTAGTATCTTCTTTCACCATAATACCGCATTCACCCTTTCATATTGGGGGACGTCCTAGTAACTCCCAATTTTTAAAACATTTTTTATTGACGTGTAAAAACAAAAAAGATAACAATAAAATGGTAACAATAATTCATTTGTGTCGAGGGAGGGGGAAGAAAAAACAAAAGGTGATTAGTAGGACCCTCCCAACCCCGTCTAGTTGATAGACTGCCCGTTCCACTAGGTTTGTAAAAGGAACCTCGCTTCTGCGGGTCAGTCTCTAGGTGGGGATGCCCTCTAGATGGGGGTGAATGGAGAAAAGAAAATTTTGTGGGTAAGGGATGGAGGTTAGTTTGTATTTCTTTTTCTCCAAGATGGGTAAAATTTAGAGGAAGGGGTGAAAACAAAAATTGCAGGTAAGAGGGGATGGGGATCTTGGAGGCTTCCTAATCGGGTAGGGATGGAACACACACTCAGCTAGCTGAGAGACTACTTGTTTAATTTAACTTTACAGAACTGCGCGTTCCACACCTAGGCGGGGAACACGTATTCAAATTTGGCTCCTCTTCGTACACACAGACTTGCCACATGTATCCATCTTCTGTCAAATGCCGCGCGATGCAGCCTTCTTCTATCACATCTGATCTTCACCCGTAGTTGGTGTTTAAAGAACGCGATCAGATCTTGATCAGAAAAAGACAACACCCCCCGGCAACCTTGCAGACGCGACGTCCAAATCACCATTCTCGCCACGGCCAGAATCGTAACGTAGACCATTTGTCTTTCCCGGTCCCACGGCGGCCTCACGTTGTCCACAACATTGGATACAGTAATTGGGCGAGGACGCTCAGGATCGATGCGAGCCGTCACCCCACTGACATACGACCAGTACTGGCGGAGTTCGCGGCAATCGAAGAAAGCGTGATCCGTAGTTTCCACAGCCGTTGTCCCACAACGGGGACAATCAGGCGACTCCAGAAACCCAGAACTGCATTGTATGTTGTTGAGTGGAAGTGCATTTCGGGCCAATCGCCAGGTCAGAGAGAACTCCGAATTGTTCAGATGACTCGAACCTGGCGCCCAGCTCCACGCGGAGCGGATCTCACTCTGCTGCCACCCCAAACGCGCGCATAGCGGGTCGTCAGCGGCCCCCTTCACTAGATCCCTGTGGAGTTCCCTACGGGTAGCAGTCACAAGGTCACTGGACCTTGGTAGTCGTTTTAGCGCGGCTCGGCACTCTTTCATGTAGGCAGATTCTCCCCGCGGCCTGCGACGGCTCTCGATGGAAGGGTCGAGAACGAGGTCGGGGAAGGCGGCAGTAACCACGGGGTGCCACGGTTGGTCCTCCTGCATATAGTGGCTCAGGAAGGCCAGCCTCTCAGCATCTCGATGACACTTCAAGTCCGGCATTCCCAAGCCTCCCTCACACGGACGTTGAATACAGACCTGTCTGCTCACCCAGTGTCTTCCTCTGTCCCAAAGGAGCGAGGACAAGAGTTCGACAAGAGCTTTTAGGTGTTGTGCAGGCAGGGGAAGTACGGCCAGTCGGTAAAGGATGAGAGGAAAGACGTAAGTGGCGCACGCCTCAGCTCTACCCTTTAAGGAAAGTTTCCTAGGAAGCCACGAATTGACTGCATCCTCCATCTTTGACCGTACCTCCAACCAATTCTTGTCAAGCTGGAGACCCGGTCCGAACCACACGCCGAGGATCCGGACCGGGCCATCTGTCCAGCTGAAGGGCGCAGGGAAGTTTGCGTTGCCACTCCATGCACCCAACCGCAGTCCTACCGACTTGTTGCGGTTTATCTTGGCCCCTGTAATTCTTTCGTACTGTGTGAGTGCCTCCGACACGACCTCAATGTCTCTGAAGCCCGACACGAAGATCGTGACATCATCGGCGAACGCGGATACCTTGGCAGCTGAGCCGCCAGGCAGAGCCATTCCGCGCAGGGCCGAATTTGCCTCCCCATGTCTCAGCTTGCGGAGAAGAGGCTCCAAAGCCAGGACATAAAGCAGGGGCGACAGCGGACAACCCTGACGAACCGACCGAGAGATAACAAAGGGTTTCGAGCGCTTTCCGTTCACTTGCACGACAGCCATGGGCTGTCGATACATTATGGAGATCCACTTGCAAAAATCCGGTTTAAAACCGGCGGCCTCTAAGACAGATGCCAGGAAACGATGGTCGACCCTATCGAAAGCTTTGGACTGATCTAAGTTTATCAGCGCAGCTTCCGTGTCGTCATCTATTCCCCCCTCTAGGATCATGCGGATCAGGTGCAAGTTGTTCTGAATCGATCTCCCCTTCACAGCGTAGTTCTGTTCCGGTTCAACCAACTCGTCGATAACAACCTGCAGCCGATTCGACAGGACCTTGGCCAAAATCTTCAACTCTGTGTTTAGCAGAGTTATGGGCCTGTAGTCGTCTAACTCTTCCCCTCCATGCCCGTCACCTTTCTTCAGCAATGTGATCACTCCCTTGGTCACCTGCCCTGGGATGGATCCCTGAGCAAACCAATGGTTGAACATATCCGTCAGAAGAGGCAGAAACATGGGCGACAGCCTCAAGTACAGTTCGTATGGCAGACCATCAAATCCTGGCGATCTGTCACAGCTGACCTGCTTCAGCGCAGTAAAGACCTCCTGCTCCGTCACCCGGCCCTCGCAACCAGCCGCTCTAGCCGCCTCGAGGCGGGGAGAGTCGGCCAAATAGTCGCTAAACTCAAGGACCGGAAGATCGGGCTGCTGCGTAAAACGCTCCTCGAAATGTTCTCGAAACCCCTCGCAGATCTCCCGAGTCGATTCCAGGGTGCGTCCATTCGGATGTTTGATTTTTGCAATGTATTTGTCCGAGCCACGCCTAGAAACCTCACGGCGCACGTCTGCATCAGAATTGACTGCTTCGTTGCCTATTTTTCTAAGCCTAGCTCTAACTACTTGGCCTTCGTAACGCTCGCTAGTCTCGCGTAGAAGGTCCTGCTTAGCTAGTTCCTGACTAACCCTATCACCCTCCCCCGTAGCCTGGGCTAGTTTCTGCTCTAGCTTCTTCTTCGTCTTGGCCTTATCTAGTGCGAGGCGCTGGGCATACTTGACGGAGAAGCTTCTGATCTTGGCTTTGAGACCTAACCACCACTTACTCCCGGTAACCGCCCCCACTAGTGCCTTTTTAATCAATTCTCTTAACTGATCTTGGAAGTCTTGTATCTCCAGAAGGGAGGTGTTTAACTTCCAGTACCCCGCTAACTTAGGCCTATTTCCTAGCTTCAGCCGGGCCATAACTAATTTATGGTCCGTCTGGCCTAGCCAAGTGAACGTGGGACAAGATAAGAAGTCTACTTCGCCTCTCCTAACTAACATCCTGTCCAAATAAGTATTTGGATAGGAGGAAACACTATTGGTCCATGTCCACATCTCCCGCCCTGGATGCTCGAACCGAAACCTGTCGACCAGATCGCATCTAGCCATCAGATCAGCCAGGCTGGACTCGCACCTCTCCGATCCTCTAGCTCCGCCTCCTACCTTATCTATGTCGGGGTCTAAGATGGAATTCCAATCCCCCATTAGCACTACCCGCTTCCGACAATCTACAAACGCGTCAAGCTGACTGAAGAATGAGACCCTCTCACGAGCGGTGCTGGGCGCATGAACCGCAATCACCCGAAACACAGAATCTTTTACGGCAACATCGGCCACAACCAGCCTACCCACCGCATCTCTATGGACAACGTCGACCGTCGCCGACAGGGTACGTTTAACCAGCACGGAAACTCCCTTCCCCCGCGGGCTGCCATATGCTGAGAAAACCTCAAAGTCTCGGGCCAGCACCTGACAGTCCACAGAGGAAACGAAATGCGTCTCCTGAATCGCAGCAACATCCACTCCCAGGGACAAGAGGTCGTGCCGGAGGCGAGCCGCCCGGCCCGATGATTTCAAGCCCCTCGCATTCAGACTAGCCAAATTCAAAGCCATGGTACCTACCTTAAGGTGTGTTACACTCAGCTCCGAAGTCAGCCGGGGAAAGGACACCGACGTTGTGTGCAATGCTCAAGGTGGTCAGGTTTTTCATGTCCTGACCTTCTCTCACAATGCCGCCGACATCCAAAGGGTAAGTCAATTTAAGGGCCCTATAGAGTGACGGATGGACCAACACTGGGACCCTTCCCTTGCATTGTTTTGCGAGTTCCTCAAGGGAAGGGTCATTTTTCCTAATCAGTTCAATTCCCGGACCAGCCCCTTCAGCGGCTTCCAGCATTGTCCACACGTTGGTTTTGCAGGCCTCAGGAAGCCTGACGAAAGTTTTTAGCCGTGCGGCGTCCGGGAAATTAGAGGGGACATTAACGTCTTTTCCCCCTATTTGTTGGAAGTCCAGCAGAGGTTTTAAATTTTTTCTCTGCCGGTGTGGTAAGCCCATTGCCACAGACAGGGGGTCTACAAAACAAAGTTCCTCTCTCGTTTCGAGGGCGAGAGTCCCTGTTGGAGTGAGTCCGTATGTGGGAGAATCTGAAGGGTCTCTCCCCCTCCCGGGTTCATTCTTTTCTTTCTGGGATGGCGGCTCAATTTGCATTGGTGTGGGGACGAGTGTCTGTGTGGTGTCTGGTGTTGGTGTTGGTGCGGTGTCTGGTGTTGGTGTGGTATCTGGTGTTGGTGTTGGTGTTGGTGCGGTGTCTGGTGTTGGTGTGGTGTCTGGTGTTGGTGTTGGTGCGGTGTCTGGTGTTGGTGTTGGTGCAGTTTCTGGTGTTGGTGCAGTGTCTGGTGTTGGTGCGGTGTCTGATGTTGGTGTTGGTGTTAGTGCGGTGTCTAGTGTTGGTGCAGTATGTGGTATGGGGGTGGAAGTGGGTTGTGTTGTTGTTAGAGGTGGTGTATGCTCACAAGGAGTGGGGGCTGCCTTTTCTTCCCCTTTCCTTTTCTTTTTTATTCTTTTGAATGAACCGGGGAGTGGTGAGGTTGAGTTCCTCTCCCTCTCACTAGCAGATTCATCCTCAGAGGAGCAGTGTTTTCTTCGCTTGATCCCCGTCTCAATTGGTGTGGGGACCGTTGGTTGTTGCTGCTCCTCTAGTTGTTGTTTCTCCGGTTGGTGCTGTTGCTTTTCTGGTTGCTGCAGCCGTTTTTGTTGCTGTTGCTGCTGTTCTGGCTGTTGCTGCTGCTGCCGTTTTTGTTGTTGCCGCTGTTTTCGTGGCATTGGTTGTGGCATTGGCCGCGGCAGCTGATGTTGTTGCTGCGGCTGGTTCAATGGCTGGTTTGGCTGCTGCTGCTGTGTCTGCTGCCATGGCTGTTGCTGCGGCTGTTGTGGAGGCTGCTGTTGTTGTTGCTGCCTCAGTTGTTGGGTTGGTTGTGGGACGGTGGCAGATGGGATTGTGGGCTTCCATTTCCGCCTCATTACCGTGATCCATTCCTCCCCTTTGGCCTCCTGCACAGTTTTGGGTTTCCTCGGTGCTGGGGTTGGTGCTCCGGTTGCAGGAGTTGTGACAGCCTGTTTGGACACTGGTGCTGTCTCAGAGGTTGGGACCGCCTTTAGTGTCACTTGAGTAGGAGTTGACCTTTGAGGGCAGCTCTTGGCCATGTGACCCTGTTTTTGGCAGAACCAGCAGTGCGGACGACGCCCCTCCACTACTACTGTCATAGTTGCCTCCTTAAATGTCAGCTGTGCTGGTATCGCCTGGAAGCCTTCTTTCTTTAGCCTCATGGCCACAGTGTAGCTGCCCAAGTGCATGCCGGTTTTCGACCGCACTGGGGTTATTTTTTCCACCTCGCCGAACTGTGTGAAGAAGGATCCCAGGATTTCTGCTGATATTTGCATAGGTACATTGAATACCTGCACCCGGGTCCTTGTCCTGCCCTGGTATTCGGGCTTTAGTTTTATTCTCCCATACTTAATTTCCTGTAGGGAGAGTCTCACCGCATCTTCCTTGGTGGGTAGGAGGATGTCCCACATGGCGTAGCTCCTCTGGTACAGGTATAATACCGGGATGTTTAGCTTGTGTAGGAGCCCTGCCATGTCTTCCTTTTTCATCCCTAGGAGGCGGTTTTCCGGCATATCCGAGATAATGAGGGAGAGCACTCTGTCTTCGATTGCCTCCCAAGCGCCTGGCACTGGTTTAATTTCTGCCCCCTCTATGTATTGTCTGTACTTGGTCAAGTACAAGTCTCTATACTCTTGAGGGGACAGTTGCTTCTCTACAGTCTTCCCCCATGCCGACCCTCTTGTTGGTGTTGGATCTTTGGTGAGGTTGGACTGTTTTTGCTGTTCCTTGGTGGAAGGGTTGCTATTTTGAGGGGCATTTCCCTTTCCGCTTTCCTTTGGGACCGACTCTCCCTGCTCTATACTTCTTCCAGGAAATACTTCCCTTTTTGGGGAGTCGGCCTCCTGAGGAGCATTGTCCTCTTTATTGTCCTTGGGAGCTTTTGCCCCTTTTGTTTTGGGGAGGTCTAGGCTGTATGCCCCCTCGTTTTCTTGATTTGCTCCCCTTTTGGGGCAGTAGCCCTCCTGGGGAGCACTGTCTCTCTTATCGTCCTTTGGGGCTACTGCCTCTTGATTTTTGTTGTCAGAGCGGGATGCCCTGTCCAACATTGTTTTTTCTCCCCTTTGTGGGGAGTCGCCCTCTTGGGGAGCACTGTCTCCCTTATCGTCCTTTGGGGCTACTGCCTCTTGATTTTTGTTGTCGGAACGGGATGCCCCGTCCAACATTGTTTTTTCTCCCCTTTGTGGGGAGTCGCCCTCTTGGGGAGCTGCTGGTGAGTTTTCTCCCTTCTGGGGGGCGTCCTTCGGTTTAGTGTCCGGGCGGTATGCCCCGTTGCTTTTTGCTTCCCCTGTTGGGGAGTCGTCCTCTTGGGGAGCAGTTTTTCTTGTGGTAGCCCCCTGGCTGGGGGTATCGGTATTGGTGGTCCCCGGGCTGGGGGTGTCCATTTTTGAAAAAAGCTCTCTCTTCCCTGTATAATTCACCAAAATGAGTGACGTGGAGTCGGCGTCCAAAGTGGGAGCCAACTTTGGCGCCAAAAAGAAGTGGCGCCAAAGGCGGCAAGAGGCGAGATAGAACTGAGAGAGGGAGTGGGAAGTTAGTGGAGGGAAGAGAGAAAGTGTTTCCGACCCTCCCTCGCGGGAAGGTCGTAAATTATCAGCTCGGATCCCCCCGTGAGAGGGGAGAGCAGAGAAAGACAGACCAAGTGGGGGTGCGGACAGAACGCTACCCAACAAGCTCGCCGGGCACGAGAATGTGTCGCCAGAACAACACTGCCTATCGCTGTGTATGTATCAGAGAACAGATGGTGTTTATTTGCTCCCCCACTGAGCAAATTAGGCACAAGGCCGTTTTTAATGTGAGGTAAAAACCAGCTCCCCTAAAAGTAGGCAAAAAGGGGGCACTCTGGTTACCAAAAATAATAATTGTCCCCTCCATTGACTGGTACAAATTATCTTAAGTGCAGCATCTGCCGGAACAGATGGTATTTATTTGCTCCCCCACCGAGCAAATTAGGCACAAGGCCGATTTTTAATGTGAGGAGTGAAGGGGGAAATGGGGACCAACTCCCCGGGGAGTAGGGGAGTTGGATAGTGACAATTGGTATGAAGGGTTGCCCCTACATTGACCAAGGTCTTATATGTGAGGTTGACCACACATATGGTCTTTGCTTGCAGTATCTGCCGGAACAGATGGTATTTATTTGCTCCCCCACCGAGCAAATTAGGCACAAGGCCGATTTTTAATGTGAGGAGTGAAGGGAGGGGGAAGGGGAAAAGGGGACCAGCTCCCGAGAGGTTGGAAATGGGAGCTGGTTAATGGTCAGGTATGTGGGGTTGCCCCCACATCTGGTCTTTGCTAGTCATAGCTAGTCATAGCTTGCAGTATCTGCCGGAACAGATGGTATTTATTTGCTCCCCCACTGAGCAAATTAGGCACAAGGCCGTTTTTAATGTGAGGTAAAAAACCAGCTCCCCTAAAAGTAGGCAAAAAGGGGGCACTCTGGTTACCAAAAATAATAATTGTCCCAGTATAGAGGGTTTTTATTTAAATGCTGCCCACATCAGCATTATGTGGCACAAGGCCGGAAAGTGGGAACTCCGCAGGCTCCCCTAAAGGAGGGGCACTCCTGCAATTTTAAAAATTGCCTGAGTAACCCCGTCGGCATTCCCCGGTCGGGGCGCCTCAGGCAGCAAGCAATAAACTTGCCCCACCGGAAAGCCCGGTGGCAAGGCCTGGGAGGGTGGACCTCCTAGGTATTACCCAGGCGGTTCCCAGTATAGAGGGTTTCCCCTCCATTGACTGGTACAAATTATCTTAAGTGCAGCATCTGCCAGAACAGATACTACACTTTGATCTTGTTTATATATTTTATTGAGAAAGAAAAAAATTGAACATAAAAAAAACGTACAAAAAATTCAATTCAACAAAATTAGGCACAAGGCCCTACAAGAAATTGGGAGGGGGAGGGTACAGGGTCTTTTTGACTATGTAACAGATGAGACTTTGAAGTCTTAATCTTGACTGGCAACATTTACCAAAATACCTCAATCACTCTGTGGATCCTAATCTAACTAATAACCCCAGCGTTCAATGTAAAATTTAACTATGTACAATTTGTATATTCATTTCTGTATGTTGTGTGTGCATTTTTTTTTTTTTTTTTTTTTGTGTGTGTATGTGTGAGAAAATAAAGTTCGATTTCATTAGAAAGAGTTCTTGAATTAATTGGCATAAAATGTTCGTGGAGTGGGAAAAAACTAATGAAAATGTTCATTTCAAAAAAAAAAAAAAAAAAAAAAAAAAATCTTGGCCCGAAGGCCAAGTACTTCATTATTGTTACCGAACATATTGAACATTATTTTT
The DNA here is from genome assembly GCF_053919585.1 of Euprymna scolopes. Taxonomy (NCBI): domain Eukaryota; kingdom Metazoa; phylum Mollusca; class Cephalopoda; order Sepiida; family Sepiolidae; genus Euprymna; species Euprymna scolopes. The sequence goes on from NC_136485.1 coordinate 4,393,834, forward strand.
TATTTTTATTTTTTTACACGGTGGTCACCACTTATCAACGCCCGGAAGCCACTCAGGGATGAGGGTTATTGCAAGTACAGTGCGTTAGTGTGGAGATTTGATGAAGTGTTTACTTAAGGGGGCTGTTCATTAGGAATTTGTTAACGTTGGACTTGAAGACATCCAAGTTTTAGTCAGGTGGGAAGCAGGCAGACGGAACAGAGTTCCACAGGCGTGCAATTCTAAGAAAGAAAGCTATTATTAGAATAAAGTAGTGTTCAGATGAGAGGGAGAATAGTCATCTGCAGCATGGGCTTTCTATAAATATTTATATAATATAAAGTTAAATACCTCAAAGTTTTGGGAAACTTTATCGCTAGGCATTGGACATCAACAAATATTACATACATTCCAGTTTCTTTAGAGTTGTTTATAGGATTACAATATCCTAAATGGCACAACAACCTATTATAAAATTGAAATATTTTTGATTTGAAGTAAATTTGATCCATAGTTACTAAATAAGCAAGATATCACCAATTTCAATTTCTTGTATCTACATTTCAGACATATTCTATAATCAATAGCATGTAATGGGATTTTCTCAATATTGCAATAATGATCTTACACATTGCTGTCATTATTTTAAAAAGCATATACATAAGGGAGAGACAGACGGAGTGATATCTACATGTGTCCAGATGTCAGTTTTCAAAGACATATTTGTAATCAGTATCGTGATAGTTTGCTCATGTACTACATATATATTTTGTTTGTTTGCTTGACAGTCGTATATCTCCGAAATGTATTAATGCATAAAAACTGAACAATGCGTAATAAAACACAGTGTTAAAAAATGCATAAATTAAAAAGTTAATCTGAGTGTTTTAAATTATTTATTTTTCACCACGAGAGATATGTCACCAGGGTTGGAAAGTGGGATTGAAAAGTTAGCTCTTGCGAGTAAGGATACTCTTACTGCAAACCTAACTTGGCAACCCCGTGAGCATTCCCCGATATTGACATATCAGGCGATTAGAAATAAACTAAGTTCTTCTTAAAGAGAGAAGGCGAATCCTGGAAGGGTGGATCTCTTAGAACTACAAGAACGTCTTGTTTGAAATTCAAATATCTATGAATTGCATGGAGTTTGACTTGGATATTAGACAAAATTCTACAATGTTTTTTTTTTATTTTTAGAATTGGATGATACATTTGAGCCATGGCGTTTAATACACAACATCCGATGCCCCCTTTATGAATACACGATTATTTTCATTCCATCCGAAGCCTCTCTTAAACTGTTCCTATTTCACTGACATTATTCTCTGCTAAGCATACGGCTATCCTGTGAGGATTTTCTATTCACTTAAATACACTGTTTGCATGTTCTTAATAATATGAATTTGTTCCCCCACCAAGAACTTGTTTACCTTTAAAAGGATTATTCATTGACTTAAAAAAAAAACACTGTTAACGTTTTCTACTATTGTGACTTAGTCGATGTAAAGAATACGGCTAACACATAATAATAATTCATTCACTTGAAAACCATTGTTAATGTTTCTTATATTGCGACTTTATTCCTCTTTTAAGCATACGGTTACGGTTATTTATTAATACTGGAAAACAACTGTTAACGTGTTGTAATACCAAGCCAAGTACACGGTTATTTTTCTTACTTTCAAATCACTGTTACCATTTAATTTCATTTCATTTCATCCAAACATGCCTTTTAATTTACCCACCATTTCGTTCCTCGTTAATTGCTCTTCATTAAATATATACATATAATTTAAATAATATATATTAGTATATTGAAATCAGTTGCTTTTTTAATGTCGATACAGGATGGAATAAAAGCACACAGCAACGAATAAACGCCGAAAATTCTAATATTCTTCAATGTGATTCGTGTCATTCATTTTGTTTCTCCTTTTGACAAATGGCAGAGGGCGGTCTGAAATATCAAAATAATAAATAAAAAATAATAAACTAAAAAGCAATAACATTTTATATTTCATAAACCTTTATGAATAGCTCCCTCTCGCCTTATTCATATTCACACACACTCTCTCTGTCTCTCTCTCTCACACACACACACACACACACACACACACACACACACACACACACACACACACACACACACACACACACACACACACATATATATATATATTTCAACTATGGTAAAGGATTCATGTTGAAATTTAGGATTTCACTATAAAGCTATAAACATTATTTGAAGAAAGTCGATTTGGGGCACTTAAAAATAAATACCCGACAAGAACGCATTGTAAATGGATAGAGTCCTTACATCCTCGGGCTTTTGCTACTTCATCTAACACCAACACGATTACACCGTTGCGTACATTTTACACACCTTTTTAACTCCCGGCCTAACGTTCACAGGGAACAATAGTTGGAAAAATTACATTGAGAGCATGCCAGGACCGCTGCGAAAAAGGTAGGTTCTCTCTATTGTGCTAGAAAGCTACTAATGCCCGAAAGTATCCCGTACCTCTATAAGACCACAATTCTCCCATGTATGGAGCATTGTTGTCATATTTGGGCTGGTGCATCTGCTACTAGTTTCAACCTCTTATACAAGGTTTAAAGATGTCGCCATTCTGATAGGTCCTGAAATGTCATCTAAGCTACAGCCTCTGTCCCATCGACGAAATGTAGCATCTCTCTGTCTGTTCTACAAGTACTTTAACGGTGAATACTCCGACGAACTGCAAGCACTTGTACCCACTCGACGTAAATACCCTCGACAAACCCGACAAGCAGCAAAATCCCCCCTTCACAGTTGAAATCCCTAGATGTAAGAGAGCCTTCTAATCCAGTAGTTTCTTCCCCAGAACCGCTAGACTTTGGAATTCCCTCCCGGGTTCCTGCTTCCTCAACTGTACTGACATGCAGAAGTTGAAGTGTAACGTGAACCAACATCTTGCTGCCCAACTCCCCACATAGTACTCCTGTAGCTTATGTCCCTGATAGAAGCCCCTACATCAAAGTGGCAATGTGCCTTGTTTGGGGTGAAAATGTAATATAAAAAATACACGTTATAAAATACACTTAATGTGATGATTTATTCTAATTCATGCAGATTCTACATTTATTATTCTGGAGCCAATTCACTGTTGATTATTATATTGTACCCAATATATAGTAGTGATTTCAAAAGTTAAATTCAATATAACTTGGGTGTCATCAGCTAGAATCGAAACAAAACAATTTAGCAGAACTTCAACGTTATTCGCTACCATCTTATCTAATCGTATACACATATGAAACTTTAAAAAATTATCTACTTTAAGGTATAAAAGTATATTTGTGCTTACATAATGGATAATATGGAGTCAAATTTTCAATTTTGATGCATTGCCAGCATTTTTGCCGGCTAAACAACTAATCGGAGTTATTCCAAATTTGGTGGGAATACCCTATATATCAAGTTTCAAGCCTCTAGAGTAAAAATTGACATATTAGTCTGGTGAAGCTCGTTCTAAACACAAAGACAATGTCAGTTATATATATTGGCAAATAACAAATAGGATCCTGAACAGAAGTGTGCGTTCTATCCCAACCATTATCAATGGACCAGAGGTTATCTCGTCAGCGTCAGACAAGGCCAAACTATTTGCAAAGAACTTTGCAGCTAATTCTACCCTATGCGACGAAGGCCATCAACTCCCCATATTTCCTCCTATAACACAGAACAAGCTAGGTAACATACAAATATCCGTGCATGAGGTCGCCAAGCTAATAAAAAACCTAGATTCCAGTAAAGCAACTGGCCCTGATGGCATCCCAATTATAGTGTTAAAAAAGCTTCAACCAGAACTTGCTCCCATACTTACGAAACTATTTAAGCGCTGCCTTAAGGAGAAGTGCTTTCCGACTCCCTGGAAGACCTCATCAGTTTGCCCTGTATTTTAGAATTCAGGTGATAAGTCATCTCCCTCTCAGTACAGACCAATAAGTCTTCTCAGTGTTATGAGTAAGTTGCTGGAATCAATATTAAATAGAGAAATAGTCAACCACCTCAGCAGGAATAACCTTCTTAGTGACACACAATATGGTTTCCGCTCTGCAAGATCTACCGCAGATGTGCTGACGGTTATATCCGACAGGATTAGTGAATCTCTTGACAAAGGCTTCCTTTCTAGGGCAATTGCTCTTGACATATCAAAGGCCTTTGACAAAGTATGGCATAAGGGTCTACTTCACAAGATTTCCAGCTACGGTATAACGGGAAATGTTTTCTCAATCATTAAATCATTTCTCTCTGATAGGCTCATAAGAGTAGTGGTAGATGGACAAAAATCGGAGGCCTTCAATATAAATGCTGGAGTCCCTCAGGGGTCAATCCTGGGCCCAACTCTCTTCCTGATCTACATCAATGACCTCCCTAAACACATACTTAAATCATTCGTTGACATCTATGCTGATGACACGACCATCTACGGCAACGCATCAAAGGCTGTAAATGACGAAGTTCTCTCGAATTCTCTCTCCTCTGATCTCGAGCGCGTGGTTCAGTGGGGGAAGATGTGGCTAGTTACCTTTAATGCATCCAAAACCAAACTCCTATCCTTGCATCATCAACGCTCTGATCCCCAGCTAGCATCAATTGTGATGGATGGCCCTCGTCTGGGTGAGGCCCCGTGTTTTGACAAGCTTCTGAGTTTGACCTTTACTCCTGATCTGAAATGGAACACCTACATCAAGTCTGTTGCCAAGGTCGCTGGAAAGATGGTGGGATCCTTCTACCGCTCCAGAAGATATCTCACTACTGATGCATTTCTCTATCTATATAAAAGCCAAGTACGTCCAAGGATGGAATACTGTTGCCATATCTGGGAAGGAGCTGCTAAAAAAGCCTATCCTGCCTTGACAGAGTACAAAATAGACTTCGTGGCTTAGTGGGGGATGCCCTTTTCTCTACCCTGCAACCTCTCTCCCACAGAAGAGACGTTGCGAGCCTATCCTTGTTTTATCGTTATTTTCATGGTAGATGCTCGTCTGAACTCCAATCCCTGGTCCCCCCTCGCCAATCTTTCACGAAAAACACCCGTCTAGCTGAATCCACTGTGAAAAATTTCCCCCACTCTATATCTGTGCCTAAATCAAAACGCGGATTTCATGAACAAAGCTTCTTTCTTAGAACTGCACGCCTGTGGAACTCTGTTCCGTCTGCCTGCTTCCCTCCGGACTACAACTTGGATGTCTTCAAGTCTAATGTTAACAAATTCCTAATGAACCGCCCCCCTAATTAAACACTTCATCAAATCTCCTCACTAACGTATGTACTTGCAATAACTCTTATCTCTGAGTGGCTTCCGGGCCTTGATAAGTGGTGATCACTGTGTAATATATATATATATATATATATATATATATATATATATATATATAGAGAGAGAGAGAGAGAGAGAGCGAGAGAGATAGAGAGAGAAAGATTTAAACACATCTCTTTATCAATCTGCTTATTAAACTTTAATAGCTATTAATATCTTTACTTGCCATCAATGTATTTATTTATCTTTACTAGCCATATATATATATTTTATCTTTACTAGCCATATATATATATTTTATCTTTACTAGCCATATATATATATTTTATCTTTACTAGCCATATATATATTTTTTATCTTTACTAGCCATATATATATATTTTATCTTTACTAGCCATATATATATATATTTTATCTTTACTAGCCATATATATATATTTTATCTTTACTAGCCATCAATGTATTTATTTATCTTTACTAGCCATCAATGTATTTATTTATATTTACTAGCAATCAATGTATTTATTTATCTTTACTAGCCATCAATGTATTTATTTATATTTACTAGCCATCAATGTATTTATTTATATTTACTAGCAATCAATGTATTTATTTATCTTTACTAGCCATCAATGTATGTATTTATCTTTACTTGCCATCAATGTATTTATTTATCTTTACTAGCCATCAATGTATTTATTTATATTTACTAGCAATCAATGTATTTATTTATCTTTACTAGCCATCAATGTATTTATTTATCTTTACTTGCCATCAATGTATTTATTTATCTTTACAAGCCATATATATATATTTTATCTTTACTAGCCATCAATGTATTTATTTATCTTTACTAGCCATCAATGTATTTATTTATATTTATTAGCACTCAATGTATTTATTTATCTTTACTAGCCATCAATGTATTTATTTATCTTTACTAGCCATCAATGTATTTATTTATATTTACTAGCAATCAATGTATTTATTTATCTTTACTAGCCATCAATGTATTTATTTATCTTTACAAGCAATCAATGTATTTATTTATCTTTACACGCCATCAATGTACTTATTTATCTTTACTAGCCATCAATGTATTTATTTATCTTTATTAGCCATCAATGTATTTATTTATCTTTACTAGCCATCAATGTATTTATTTATAATTCCAAGACATTAATGTATTTATTTATCTTTACTAGCCAGCAATGTATTTATTTATCTTTACTAGCTATCAATGCATTTATTTATCTTTACTAGCAATCAATGTATTATATAATCTTTACTAGCCATCAATGTATTTATTTATCTTTACTAGCCATCAATGTATTTATTTATCTTTACTAGCTATCAATGTATTTATTTATCTTTACTAGCCATCAATGTGTTTATTTATCTTTACTAGCCATCAATGTATTTATTTATCTTTACTAGCTATAAATGTATTTATTTATCTTCACTAGCCATCAATGTATTTATTTATCTTTACTAGCAATCAATGTATTTATTTATCTTTACTAGCCATCAATGTGTTTATTTATTTTTACTAGCCATCAATGTATTTATTTATCTTTACACGCTATAAATGTATTTATTTATCTTTACTAGCCATCAATGTATTTATTTATCTTTACACGCCAGCAATCTATTCATTTATCTTTACTAGCGATAAATGTATTTATTTATCTTTAGTAGCCATCAATGTATTTATTTATATTTACTAGCCATCAATGTATTTATTTATCTTTACTAGCCATCAATGTATTTATTTATCTTTACAAGCCATGAATGTATTTATTTATCTTCACTATCCATCAATGTATTTATTTATCTTTACTAGCAATCAATGTATTTATTTATCTTTACTCGCAATCACTGTATTTATTTATCTTTACTAGCAATCAATGTATTTATTTATCTTTACTTGCAACTAATGTATTTATTTGTCTTTACTAGCCATCAATGTATTTATTTACCTTTACACGCAATCAATGTATTTACTAACCATCAATAAATTTCGCAATCACTGTATTTATTTATCTTTACTAGAAATCAATGTATTTATTTATCTTTACTTGCAACTAATGTATTTATTTGTCTTTACTAGCCATCAATGTATTTATTTACCTTTACACGCAATCAATGTATTTACTAACCATCAATAAATTTATTTATCTTTACTAGCAATCAATGTATTTATTTATCTTTACACGCTCTCAATTTATTTATTTATCTTTACTAGCAATCCATGTATTTATTAATCTTTAGACGCCATCAATGTATTTATTTATCTTTACTAGCCATCAAGGGATTTATTTATCTTTACAAGCCATCAATATATTTATTTAATATTCCTAGCCATAAATGTATTTATTTATCTTTACTAATCATCAATGTATTTATTTATCTTTACTAGCCATCAATGTATTTATTTATCTTTACACGCCATCAATGTATTTATTTTTCTTTACTAACCATCGAGTATTTATTTATCTTTAAAAGCCATCAATGTTTTTATTTATTATTCCTAGCAATTAATGTATTTATTTATATTTACTAATAATCAATGTATGTATTTATATTTACTAATCATCAATGTATTGATTTATCTTTACTAATCATCAATGTATTTACTTATCTTTTACAAGAAATCAATGTATTTATTTATCTGTACTTGCCATTAATGTATTTTTTATCTTTACTAACAATCAATGTATTTATTTATCTTCACTAGCAATCAATGTATTTATTTATCTTTACACGCCATCAATGTATTTATTAATCTTTACACGCCATCAATGTATTTATTTATCTTTACAAGCCAACAATGTATTTACTTATCTTTACTAACAATCAATGTATTTGTTTATCTTTACACGCCATCAATGTATTTATATATCTTTACTAGCCATCAATGTATTTACATATTTTTACTTGCCATCCATGTATGTATTTATCTTTACACGCCATCAATGTATTTATTTATCTTTACAAGCCATCAATGTATTTATTTATAATTCCTAAAGTTAATGTATTTATTTATCTTTACTAGCCATCAATGTATTTATTTATCTTTACGAGCAATCAGTGTATTTTTTTATCTTTACTAGCCATCAATGTATTTATTTATCTTTACAAGCCATCAATGTATTTATTGATCTTTACAAGCCATCAATGGATTAATTTATCTTTACTAGCAATCAATGTATTTATTTATCTTTAACAGCCATCAATGTATTTATTTATCTTTACTAGCCATCAAGGTATTCATTTATCTTTACTAGCTATCAATTTATTTATTTATAATTCCAATCCCTTAATAGATTTATTTATCTTTACTAGCCATCAATATATTTATTTATAATTTCAAGCCCTTAATGGATTTATTTATCTTTACTAGCCATCAATGTATTTATTTATAATTCCAAGCCATTAATATATTTATTTATCTTCACTAGCCATCAATGTATTTATTTTTCTTTACTAGCAATCAATGTATTTATTAATCTTTACTAGCCATTTGTTATCTTTACTAACCATCAATGTATATATTTATCATTCCGAGCTATTAATGTATTTTTTTATCATTAATAACCCTCAATTTATTTAATTATCTTTACAAGCCATCAATGTATTTATGTATCTTTACTAGCAATCTAATGTATTTATTTATCTTTACTAACAATCAATGTATTTATTTATCTTTACAAGCCATCAATGTATTTATTTATCTTTACTAGCCATTAATGTATTTATTTATCTTTACTAGCAATCAATGTATTTATTTATCATTACAAGCCATCAATGTATTTATTTATCTTTACTAGCCATCAATGTATTTATTTATTTTTACTAGCTTTCAATGTATTTATTTATCTTTACTAGCCATCAATGTATTTATTTATCTTTACTAGCCATCAATGTATTTATTTATCATTACAAGCCATCAATGTATTTATTTATCTTTACTAGCCATCAATGTATTTATTTATCTTTCCTAGCTATGAATGTAAGGGTTGTATATTAGTTTATATTTGAGAGTATATATTAAAATGTGGCATGTGTTATCTAGTGGATGTGAGATGTTGTTCTTTTAACAAACAGATAATAAACGTATAAATCGTGTGTATGTTGTTTATCCAGGAGGACATGATATTGACGTGTAAACCGAGTCATGTTGTATCAGACTCATCACACGGGAAATTTGTACAGTTCATATATAAGAATAATTATATATGCTTCATACCTTTTTCTTGAATGTTCTTTTAACTTCCTGCTGCTCCGTGACGAACCATGAAGCGATCAGCACCATCCAATTGAGACATCTATTCTTATTCATGAAACCATAAAACAACTCTTTATATTTTTATAATATAAATTTATTACAATTGTCTCAAATGGTTTTCACAGGATCTGCAGTTCGTATACATGTCCTATTCTTATAGATCGCTCCCTAGCTGTCTGTCCACCTATGTCTAGACGTCTATTCGCTATGGTGGTCAATTCTCAACTCTCTGAATCTCTCTAAAACTAACTACATCATATGTTCTCTTACGTCACCTAATTACGTGTCTCAGATCGACCTAATGTTTCCATCTTGTTATTTGTTTATCCAAATCTAAAATAATGTTTACATCTATTTTCTATTTTCGAATTCCTTTTGCGATTCACACGTCAATCATTTCTTCCCCAACTAATTGTTTATTCTTCTAATCATAATAACTGATCCAGCGGCCAACCGTCGCTCAAATCAATTAATAATATTACAATAACAATAATAATAATGTTTTGACCCTTGACCCCGCTTGCCTCAGTTAAGATACTACACTATGATCACAGCCTAACATTACATAAGTATTTATCTTTACTAGCTATCAATGTAATTATTTATCTTTTACGTATCTTACATTTATCTGAAGTAAAAATTAATCAGTTGCATTTATGAATCTCTTAGTATCTCTTAATAAAAATAAAACGTCATAACGTTTTACCTATTTTATATCTAATAAATCATCATTCATCAATGACAAAAGCCATTCGAGGATGTGGATGAATAAGTTTGCTTAAATCTCAATTAAATGATAAAGAATTGAAAATGATGAATGGAATGAAAACAATCTGATTGCTTATTACTTACGTTTTGACAGTTGATTTAAAGTAGTTTAGCTGGAGCGCAGCTTATATCCAGACGATTCTTCGAAAAACTCCAAATTCATGGGAAATTCTGTTTGCTGTATAAATATAACGAAAAGATGGTTCTTTACAATTGAGTTAAAAGTAGAGTTCTTGCTGTAAATGTCTAAGAAAAAGAACCCAGAGATTAAAGCTCTGTCGAGCATTTTTTATGAAAATACTGATGAAGTTGAGAAAGACTAGCAATGCATATTATATGAACCAGTGGCTTTAGAGGAGAGATTATTCTCCATTTGATGACAACGTTGATTTTCTACTTTAAAAAATATAGAAAGCTTGTTATTAATAACGGCACTTCCAAAGATATAGCTACAATATTGCTTCTTTAAATTATATTTGCCAATAAAACTGTGATTCCTGATTGGTTGGTTCAACCCATTTATTCAGTACAGGTTTAGTTTGATTGTTTTTGTTTTACGGCATATCAACCCTTTTCATGTTATTTAATGTCGAATCCAAAGATTTTGAAGAAAAAAATTTAATAGAATATATTTGTTCTCAAGTCGGTTTCTATTTAACACATGGTTTGGACCCTAACAGGTACAACCAGTCCGGGTCAGAGTGGACCTGGGAGCAATGGTAATTAAAGGGTGGCTCCACACTCTCTAAAGCCCGCAAGTTGGGGTCTCGCCACTGGATATAATTAAAGGTCATATCCAGGAGCTTTATTCAGTACTGAGATAATACCATATTACCATTCTGTGTGCTTCAACAAGATAAGAATCTTACATTCTTACACGGTACATACGGAATGCTTTCAATAAGTTTCAAGACATTTTTCGCCCGGTATTTAAAATTCTCGCAGACTCTTGAAAATTCAGAATGTTACTGCTATAAATCTTATGAGATGACAGACCAATTTTTATGAGTTCAGATTTAATGGACAGATACAGCAATAACTTGGAATACACCCTACTAAATCCGGATTTTTACAACTGGTGAATTAAAAAAATTGCAAGCTGTCCATGATGACATGGTAGAAGAAGTATATGCAATAAAATTCTGTTTTAAATTTGGAAAAATATCACACAAAACGGATGGCATGCTTCAGACTGCATGAGGATCATCTTACAGGAATCGAGCATCAGATTTCGAGTGGCATAAGAGATTCATGAAAGGCAGTGAGTCTGTGAGTAATGATGAGAGATGTGTGAAAAATAAGGAAGTAAAAAAACGAGAGCTGATTGCCAATAAAAACTTACATGGATAAGTATTGTCCTGTGTCTATAGACAATAATTGCACAAGTTTGTGTCTGTGTGGAAACGGTACACACAATTATTCGCGAGGAACTGAAGATGAGGAAGATCTGCGTAAAGTTTGTGTGTGTTCTATCCTTATCATAGACTATTTGGCTAGATAGCCATCAATCACCCTCCATATAGTCTAGACCTTGATGCACGTAACTTTTGGCTATTCCAAAAGCTCAAGGAGAACCTTAGAGGCTGTCGTTATGAGACAATTGATGAGACGAGGGTCATTGACACGCTCATACAAGAGGACTTCCATCAGGATTTTAGCAGATATTGGAACGGTACAACAAGTGCATTGCAGCCGGAGGATATTATTTCGAAGGGGATTAGAGTTTCATGTGTGTACTATCAATAAAAGTGCACATACAGAAAAGGCCTGCAAACTTATTGAAGTCACCCCGTATTTTGTTAAATCTTCTTGCTATTTTGTTTTTGCTAACGGATGGCAGATATTCATTCGCTAGTTCAGACATTCCAACCGATGGATCTTTCGAAAATTGTAATCATACAAATGTGTGTATCTCTCTAGAACTTGACTCGCCGGATATATTCGCTAGGTAGTCCTTGAAAATATTTTTTACTAGCAGTTCAGCCCGACGTTGCTTGCGCCCTATGTACTGCTCATAACTTCATGTGCATATATATATATATATATATATATATATATATATATATATATATATATATATATATATATATACATATATGTCAGGTCATGTCATATGCTACTAGTACCATATAACCTAGTACTACCTGCCTCATGGTCGGGTCACCGACGATAAATTGGTTTCGCCACCAGGCATGTTTGGTACGGGTGGCTAGTCTCCCTGAAGGATTAAAACCAAGACCTTCCACAGGGCGAATGAACCCTTTTTCGGGGTCAACGCCCAACTAGCACCGTGTGTGTTTGTGTGTGTGTGTTGGGGTAGAGAGGGTTCCCGTAAGCTGTGGTGAAGGCAACCTTTCTAGGAGAAACAAATCTCTGACTTAAAAAACCATAAAGCGGGAGACCAGTACCCGCATTATGCTGGTCTGCAGTTTAACTTTTTGCTGGCTATCTTGCTCCTGATTGTTGCTGGATCTCAAAATTTTGAACCGAGAGATAGACTTAGTTGTCGTACAGAGCTAAAACTCTGTAACATCATCTGTGTATAGATACTCTCTCAGGCATTTGTCTTTTAAAATAGTCCTGTGGTGATGGAAGTCATTTTTGGGCTCAGTGTCTGAGGGAGTGGAACTCCTCTGACAAAACGTTGCAATCATCATCAATAATATATATATATATATATATATATATATATATATATATATATATATATTAAAAATTTTGACTCATGTCCAGGTAATCTACATCTAAATTTTCAAGTGTTTAGACCCAAAATTGGCTGAATAGTTTGCTAGAGACTGCAAAGGTAAAACCTTAGGAACATTGACTCCTTGGCAGCCACAATTTCGGCGAAAAACTGATTAAAAAGCTTGCCTTTTGTCTGAATACACTTTATATAAATTTTCAAATGTTTAGACCTAAAATTGGCTGAGTAATTTGGTAGAGACCGAAGAGGTCAATTTTTTAAAAACTTTGACCCCTTAACATTTATTGTTTTAGGCTCAAATCAAGTTATTAAGTTAGACCCATATCCAATGAACCTATATTTAAAATTTCAAGTGTTTAGATCCAAAATTGGCGGAGGAGTTTGGTAGAGATTTCAGAGGTCAAATCGTTGAACTTTGACCCCCCTTTAAAGTAAAATTTCTGGCCGAAAACCGAGTAAAAAGATTTTCCCGAATCTCACTCCCCCTTTTGTCAAATCTCGAGTCTGTAGACTGAAAATAGACATTGGTTGAGAAATGTAAACACACACACAGACAATTTCACATTTATAGATATACTAGCATTTCAGCCCGGCGTTGCCCGGGTGTTTTGAGGTGTATGTTGAGCCCCCCTCTCCCCTCAAAACACAGAAAAGCGGTCATTTTTTTAACTTTGACCCCTATTATGACCCCTTAACATTTGTTTTGGGCTCAAATTAAGTTATTAAGTTAGATCAATGTCCAAGAAACCTATATCTAAAATTTTAAGTGTTTAGATTCAAAATTGCCGGAGGAGTTTGGTAGAGTTCTCAAAAGTCAAATCGTTGAACTTTGACCCCTTAACAGCCACATTTCTGACCGAAAACCTATCACAAATATTTTCCCAAATCTCAGTACCCTGCATATCAAATTTCGAGTCTGGAGACTAAAAATTGACAGAGTTATTGCGTAGGGAACTGTACACACACGTTCACTTTTATAGATATAATATAGACTAGCAGTTCAGTCCGGCTTTGCTCGGACCGTATGTACTGTTCATAAGTTTATTTGCATATGTATATATTAAAAAGTGTGCGGTAATGCCTTTGTATATAATAGGCTTCTTAACTACCGTAGAGAAAAGTTGATAAGGACCGCAGAGGTCAATATTTTTTTAACTTTGACCTCAATTTTGACCCCTTAATATTTATTGTTTTGGGCTCAAAAAAGTTAAAATGTTTGACCCATGTCCAATGAACCTACATCTAAAATTTCGAGTGTTTACACCCAAAATTGAAAGAGGAGTTTAGTAGAATCTGCAATCTCTTTAAACCGTGACCTTTTAGCAACGACACGTTCATCAAAAAACTGATTAAAAAGTTTGCTGCATGTCTGAATACCCTTTATGTATAATTTCAAATGTTTAGACCTAAAATTTGCTTAATAATTTGCTAGAGAACGCAAATGTAAACGCTTTTGACCTTTGACACCTTGGCAGGCAGATTTTCGACTAAAAACAAATTAAAAAGCTTGCCCCATGTCTTAATACACTTTGTGTAAAATTTCAAATATTTGGACCAAAAATTAGCTGAGTAATTTGGCAGAGACCGCAGAGGTCAAGTTTTTTTTTTAACTGTGACCCAATTTTGACCCCTTAGCATTTATTGTTTCCCAGACCAGCAAGATCAACATGCCTCACTTCTAGATCTCTTTCTGACAACGGTTCCCAATGACTGTACAACAAATGCCCACAGCCCACTCGGGAATGCTGATCACGCTGTGATAATGGTAGAAATCAGCCTAAATTCTCGCCCTAAAACTGAAGACCCACTACTCAAAACAACGAGGTATTACAAAAAGGCTGATTGGGAAGCCATCAGGGAGCTCATCAGAGATGCCCCATGGCAAAATATCTTTACTCTTCCAGCGGAATAGTGTGCAAATGAGACCACTGAATGGTTCAAAACTGCTATTGAAATACATGTTCCCGCACGGAAATTCTATAGCAAGCCCCACTCTCCCCAATGGTTTACTTCTGCTTGTGCAGCTGCCATATGTAAAAGGCAGCATGCGTTTCGCAGATTCAACCGACATAAGTCCAGCTCAAATAAACAGAGGTTTATAGAAGCTAGAAATAATTGTAAGAGAGTGATAGACACAGCTAAGACAGATTACTCTGAACCCACCAGAAAACGCATCGAAGCACAGAAATTAGGAACCCGGGATTTTTGGAAAATCTACAACAGCGTAGTTAATAATGGACAGTCAACTATTCCCCCATTAACAAACAATCATGAGGTTGCTTGCACGGCAACTGACAAGGCTAATATGCTTGCCAGTCGGTTTGCCTCAAACTTCACACTGAACTCGGTACACCACTCACTCCCTGATTTTCCTCTGCGAACAGACGCCACACTAGACGATTTGAAAATCACCCCTTCTCAGGTACATGCTATTATAAAAAACCTAGACACCCCAAAAGCATGTGGACCAGATCTCAATCCGGCTGTGCTATTAAAAAAATGCTCTGCCGAGGTTGCTCCAGTTCTGTCCAAAATTTACAATAAATGCCTTAACGAATCTTGTTTTCCCGACTGCTGGAAAACCGCCTCTGTGGTACCAGTCTTCAAGAATTCTGTTGAAAGAACCGACCCACTAAATTATCGCCCCATTAGCCTCCTCCCGCTTTTCGCTAAAATATTTGAGACCTTAGTTAATCAAGCCCTAGTCCAGCACCTAACAACTGCTAAACTCCTGACTGACAAACAATATGGATTCAGGCAAGCCCGTTCAACAGCAGATATCTTAACTGTAGTTTCTGAACGTATATACCGTTCATTAGATAAAACAGGGGAGGGTAGAACGGTGGCCCTTGATATATCTAAGGCTTTTGACATGGTATGGCACGATGGTCTTCTAAGGAAAATTAGAGCATATGGAATTACTGGAAGAATTCATAATGTAATTAAATCTTTCTTAAGTAATAGAAAAATCCAAGTTGTCCTCAACGGTCGTACATCCAAACAATACGACATAAATGCGGGAGTACCTCAGGGGTCTATCCTTGGACCTCTATTATTCCTGATATTCATAAACGACCTCACTGATAAAATTGTTTCGGAGCTGGGTATATTTGCCGATGACACCACTCTCTATAACAGATATGAGGGGAAAACAAATGAACACATATCCAAGAAAATGGCAGAAACACTAGAGGATGACCTCCAATCCGTAGTGGAATGGGGACAAAAATGGTTGGTCACATTCAATGCTGCTAAGACTAAGCTTATTTCCTTCAATAACTACAAGAAACCTTCTCTACCACCAATAGCAATGGCCAAGAACACATTGCCTGAAAGTACTTCTTTTAAACTCCTCGGCCTAACGTTTACAGGGAATATGAACTGGAATAGATACATTGAGAGCATTGCCAAGGCTGCTGCAAGGGAGGTTGGCTCCCTCTACCGTGCTAGAAAACTACTTACGCCTGACAGTATTCTATACCTCTATAAGGCAACAATTCGCCCATGTATGGAGTACTGTTGTCACATCTGGGCTGGTGCATCTGCTGCTTGTCTCTCGCTCCTGGACAGGGTTCAAAAGAGAGTCGCCAACCTGATAGGTCCTGAACTGTCATCTAGGCTTCAGCCTCTGTCCCATCGACGAGATGTTACATCCCTCTGCTTATTCTACAAATACTTTAATGGTGAATGCTCTGACGAACTGCAAACACTTGTACCTCCCCGACGTAACTACCCCCGACAAACCCGACAAGCTACTAAGTCTCATCCCTTTACAGTAGAGATCCCTAGGTGCAAGAAAGCCTTTTACTCCAATAGTTTCTTCCCCAGAACTGCGGGTCTTTGGAACTCCCTTCCGGGATTCTGCTTTCCCAACTGCAATGATATGCAGAAGTTAAAGTGTAATGTTAACAAACATCTTTCTACTCTTCTCCCTTCATAATGACCCCGCAAATTAAGTCCCTAATAGTAGCCCCCTGCTTCAAAGTGGCACTGTGCCTTGTTTGGGGTGAAAATTGAATAAAAAACAAAAAAAAAGATCCATGTCCAAAGAATCTATATCTAAAATTTCAAGTGTTTAGGCCCAAAATTGACGGATGAGTTTGGTACAAGATGAGTTTGGTAAAGGTCAAATCGTTGAACTTTGACCCCTTTACAACCTAATTTTTGGCCGAAAAGCGATCAAAAGGATTTTCCCAAATCTCAATACCACTTTTGTCAAATTTCGATCTGTACACCGTAAATTGACAGCTATTTTTACGTAAATTCATACAGACAGACCGCCGGACAAACCCAGGGACATTTTCACTTTTACCGATATAGATAGATGAGTCGGGTTTCCTGTATAATTATTAAAATGATGGAGATCTTCGTAAGATTCAAGTTTCTTCTCATGTAGTATAAAAGATTTTGGTATTTCGTTATCCTTTCCCTCTCAGCTCCGTTTAACCCAGCCTCATTTATGACATTAACTCCTTTGGTTGCTTCTTTCGAATTTTTGTCACATATCATTATGTCTCGTTTAACAGCTCGAAATATAGAATGTGAAATCAGTTCCGACAGATTCATTCAATTACAGCTGACATTTTATACATTACAAAAGCAACTATTTGTCTCAAGTTTAAAATAAAATATCGACGTTTTCAAGGTGTTACTAGGGGAGATAATCGTTTGTAAATAATTGTTATCTACCAATCTTGTGTTTATGAAATCGGCAAACGTTTACTAAAGAATTGCTGTCACTTAACGATGACAAAAAAAATGAGCGCCATAATTGTTCGACTGAATAGGTGCAAACTTCTTATGTTTAGTTAAAAAGCCATCAATGGACAACTTGGTTTATTCGTCAGTTGCGCGTATGGCATATCGATATGTTGACTGACGTATTCAAGTAAAATGACCTGTTACGAACGGACGTCGAAGCGAAATCATGAATGCATTGTAGTTTAAGTACGGAATGCTTATAATATACCAAGAAAAGGGTGAAGACATGAATGAAGACGAGCAACACAATACAAAGAAAAACATAATAAAAAATATCAAGTGCAAACAGCCGTTCGATTAAAGAAAGGCTTCTTTATTCAAAATACTGAATATATTTACTTGCCATCGAAGTCTCGGAATAAATAATTGAGTTCCTAAGCAGGTAGACTGTATTGACGATGACCTAGGGTTGCAGGGGGATTATGTGGCGGGGAGAACGCTACCGAAGAATGCTGAGTACTGATAAGCTGACAGACACTGGGGTCGGGCGTGTTTTCTACATGCCAATCTAGATAATTCAGCCCGAGAGACAGGTCAATAACGTTTTTTGTTTGTTATTATTAAACTTTGAAAAAAAAAAAGATAGGATTGATAGCGTTTACATTAGGAGAAAGGAATAAAGACAAAAACAACCAATAGGCAAATGCAGAGAAAAAGAAAAAAAAAGACACGACAAGAAAGAAAAATTAAAAGAGAAAAACAGCGAGAGAACAAAAAAAAAAAAAAGAAAGAAAATAAGAAAATTAAAAACGACAGCACGAATGACAGAACGTATGAAGGAACGAATTAAAAACGATAAAAAAAATTTGAAGGCAGATACGAAAGAAGGGGCAGAAACAATACACGGGTGTTACTTTAGAAAACACGTGATTTAATGTCCTGATTTATGTGAAAAAGGTTAAATTCATGTAGTCAATCAGAAATATGCTACTGAAGTTATGTAAAATTCCACCGATGGCCTCTTTACTCCCTTAAACTACTTTACTCATAATGGTCTAAAAAAAAAGTAAATGGACGTTTCAAAAACTGGGCGCGGAGCATTCACACAAACGAAAATATAAAAGATAAAATAAATCAGTTCAATAAGAAAAAAACATCAAAAAGATAAGATGTGATAAAATGTGTGTAACTCCACTTTCTAAATTATGTTTTTCCTTTAAAGTGTTTGTGAATTGATTTGTTTTTTTTTTTACACAGTGATCACCACTTATCAAGGCCCGGAAGCCACTCAGGGATAAGGGTTATTGCAAGTACATTACGTTAGTGTGGAGATTTGATGAAGGGGGCGGTTCATTAGGAATTTGTTAGCATTTGACTTGAGGACATCCAAGTTGTAGCCCGGTGGGAAGCAGGCATACGGAACAGATTTCCACAGGCGTGCAGTTCTAAGAAAGAAGCTTTGTTCATGGAAGAGTGGGAGAAATTTTTCACAGTGGATTCAGCTAGACGGGTGTTTTTTATGAAAGATTGGCGGGGGGGGACCAGAGATTGGAGTTCAGACCAGCACCTGCCATGGAAATTTGTTAGCTCAATACTTATGTTATCTTGTCAATATTTATATACGTTGAGTTTCTCATATCTTGATGAATATCAATACAAAAAATATATCCATATTATATATATATATGTAATATATATATATATATAATATATATATATATATATATATATATATATATATATATATATATATATATATATATAAACAATACATATGCCGCTCCCCATTTGGGGGTAACAAATTGGCTAAAGGGAACATTATTCCCAACTTGCATTTAGGTAAAAATGCACTTTTGTATAAATAATTGAATTCATTCAAAAAGTATCGCTAACAAAAATAAATAACATCTACGTAAAACGCGATATATTGAGTATTCGTGTGATATAGCCCAGTAGAAGAGGTTTAGGCGTCTTATCATGGGATCCTGATTTCGAATCTCGCAAGATTCAGCCACTCTAATGAGTCATAGACTACGAAACGCGTGTCAGTGGATAATTATATTTTAAAAACAATATATATGTCCCCCCCCCCATTTGGGAGTATCATCTTGGTCAGAGAGAAAATTATTCCAAACTTGCTTTTAGACAAAAAATGCGCTTTCGTATAAATAATTGAATTCATTCAAAAAGTATCGCTAACAAAAACAAATAAACAACATATATGTGCGGGAGATATGTTAAATTGAAACGCATCAAGTTATATGCGAATCAACGTTTTATCTTTATGGACTTTTTCTGGATGAATAAATTCAAGTAAATAAAATACCAGAACAATATTTGAATTTTTACTTGTTAAAGGGATGCTTTTGTTCTATTTCAGAACGAAAAACATCGTTCGACATTAAAACAAAGTTATATATATGTGAAGAAGGTAAAAATTTTTTACCGCCATATATCTGTTGATATATTTTAAAAAGGCATGATCTAATTTGTATCCTTTTTGGAATAAATGTGGCTGTTATCATTCAAAAGTGGGTGTGTAACTACACCCACACACTCACACACACATGTATAAGAAAATAAAATACGTATAAAATACGTATTTTATCACGGGAAACACAATCCGATCACATATTCTCTCTCTCTCTACATATAAACATATACACCCCCCCACACACACACATATATATATATATATATATATATAAAATCTCACTTATTTGTTTGTTTTTGTTTGCAATACTTTTTGAACATGAAATGCAATCAATTATATAAGAGTGCATTTTACTTAAGTACCAGAGGAGGAAAACTTCTCCTTACTCAACGTGATATCACCAGATGAGGAGTCAACATATATTGTACAACTTAATTATCCACGGACACACGTTCTGTCGATAACAGCTCATCAGTCTGATTGTCGAAATTCGAAACCAAGCTCCCACTAGTTAAAGCCTGAAGCGTTATCGCTGAGTTCTTACTGAAATGTACCGAGATTTTGTAGACGTCATTTATTTATCTATACTTGCTTGCGATTCTTTTGAAACGAATTAAGTTATTTATAAGAAACAGTATTTTTACTTAAATTCTAGTTGGAAATAATTTTCCCTCTCATAAGATGATGCCTCGAAAGAGGGAGTATTTAAGATTTAATCATCCAATGGCACGTGTTTCGTCATTTACGATTCCTCAGTTCGCTTCTTAGTATCAAAAATTGAATTCGTTACATAAAAACTCTCTCTTTTCGCTTTACACATCCCTTTTTCAACTCTGTTCACTAAATTCTTGTCCATAGAACATAATAATCAGGTGAGTCATTTACTTGAAGATTCAGTTTAAAGTTATTGCCTGATGAGGATTGGGAGTCTATACCTGTCACAATTGTGGACGAGATTTAAACTTGGTTTAATCTAGTATCCCTTAAAAGCAATCATCGGCAACCTTCTACTTTATATATTCATAGAAATATTCATAAACCTTTTCGAATCCGACAATACGGGGCGTTATTCATATCTTACTAATGGTATTTAAGTGTAAGTAAATTTCTATGGATCCAACGAATTGCTCCATCATTTATTACACATCTTAGACAACAAAACTGCGTAAGAATTATTTCAGTCGCATTCCATACTCGTAATGCATTATATTACACTTGACCTAAGAATTATTCCACCGAGATAATCAAGTGGCTGTGATGAGAACATAAAGGTTGTAATGGAAAGTAAACAGTTTAAAACATTCACCCATATTAAATCACCTGCGCTGACATATTATTTCTGAATTTATAACAATAACAAAAGTCATACGTGGTTTATTTTATAAGACTAGCAGACCACTCGACGTTGTCAGGTCGTAAAATAAGCTTAAATTTATTGTATTCAATTTATACGGACCTTATATTTATTATTACAGAGCCAATTAGCTATTGTTTTTTGTGCTCAATATATAGCAGTGATTTCAAAAGTATATAAAAATAACATGACTTGAGTGTCATCAATCAGAAACGAAACCAAAGCATTCATGGTTCCAGCATTTATCGCAAGCGTTTGAGCTATTGTCAGACGGGTTAAAATAGATATAAAGAAACAGATTTAACGTACAAATCCCTATATCTATAAAAGTTAAAATGTGTGTGTGTGTATGCCTGTCTGTGTACATTTCCCTACGCAATAACTGTCAATTCTCAGTCTAAAGACTCGAAATTTGACATACAGGGTATTGAGGTTTGGGAAAATCTTTAATCCATTTCGGCCAAAAATTTGACTGTTAGGGGTCAAAGTTCAATGATTTGATCTGTGAAAACTCTACCAAACCCCTCCGACAATTCTGGGTCTAAACACTTGGCATTTTAGGTATAGGTCCTTTGAATATGTATCTAACTTAATAACTTGATTTGAGCCCAAAATAATAAATGTTAAGGGGTCATAATAGGGGTCAAAGTTAAAACAAAATTGACCGCTTCGGTCTCTACCAAATTACTCAGACAATTTCTGGTCTAAACATTTGAAATTTTACATAAAGTGTATTCAGAGATAGGGCAAGATTTTTGATCGGTTCGGGTGAAAAATTAGAACTATCAATATATATATATATATATATATATATATATATATATGTATGTATGTATGTATGTTTTCATGTCTGCCTAAAACTTTCGACAGAGGCGACGGATTTTCACAAGATCAGTATTGTTTTGAAGTTCGACCTTTCAGACGATAAATATCGAAAAATTGGCTAAAAACATAAATGTCTTCACCTTCAACTGGCCAATTTTCTACAAGGGGGGGGCTTTTTTCGCCAATATTTTCGAAAGTCATCCTTACCTTTCGATTGTCTAGCCTTAATTAAAACCTATGTCACTTCCGGTTTGGCGGTGATCGTAACAGCAAAGCAAAGACGTCACGTTTTTTTTTTTCTGTTCCTTCCCTCTTGCGGTACGGGTTAGTGCCTGCCTTTTTTTTTTTTTTTTTTTTTTTTTTGCCCAACGTACACCTCCAAACACACGGGCAACGCCGGGCTGAAATGCTTGTGTATAATTTTTATTTATTTATTTATTTTTTTTTATTTTCGCATGAGTACAAGAACAATTTTAATCAACATATGCGTGCAAAGTTTTAATCTTTTTTTTATTTTCATCCCTTAGAAACTGTTATTGTCGGCTCAAGAATCATAAAATGAAATCATTTAATCTTCTCTTGAACTTTGCATGAAAAAATGTAGACAAATAGACGTAGATAGTTGTATATATTAGATTTTTTTCTTTTAATACCATCCTACATTTCGGTCAAATAAATAATTGTGTTGTAGTTATCAGTAAGCAAAGCGATTTATCAGACTTGCAAACACAAGTGATAGTTATTTTTCTGAAAAGGTATTTTTTATCCGGGTGTATACGTTCACGGACATGCTAGAAAAGAATGCGGCAAAGAAGATGGAGAAAACACAAAAACAGTGCAATACAATCTGTACTTTTTCGGTTAGCATTAAAAAGTGCAGCAACCTACTTTATTTTTTAGATTTTTTTTAGTTAAAGTGCAATTCATACCATTAACTATTTCAATCATTCAGTGAAGATAAGGAGCAAGGATGATGCGTGTGTTAGCCTCGTTTGTATTCCATAACAAACATGCCCGATTAAATGACGTGTACATATCTATCTGTCTATCTCAAGGCAAATGCATACATGGGCTAACAGACTGTTGAACTCACACATATTTATTATTGCTTAAGTATTCAAAATAACATATTACTCGGGGCACAAAAAGATCTCCATAGGTATGTCTACGTAACGATGGTGCATGTTCTCTATATTAACCGCACTAAGCCGAATACTCCACCAGACTAGGTGGATTATTTTCTTAGAACCGTATTTACAAAGAGGATTCTAATACAATGATCCTGTATACTAAGAGATTTGCGGTATAGTCACGTTGTGACAACAGTTCTCTTTAAATAATCGAAGTTAAACAACGGTGTGCCTAGTCAATACTAGATCAGTGACTATTTGGGAATACCAGGCGCTGTATGTAGGAGGACGTCGACACCTTCCTACCAGAACTGCAAAAACCTAAGTCATCATTTCCTCTGACCGGAATATTCATACAATTAGGGACGCTAATATAACATTCTATTGACACTTCCTCCTTCACGGGGTGCCGGTTCAACCCACTTAGGGTGAATGTCGCTAGCCATAGCGATTTAACAAGATACCACAAAAAATATATACAATAACACAGTAAACTCGTCAATTAGTAATTGAATATTTTTCAACTAACTTGATTGAATATTTTTCAACTAACTTGATTGAATATTTTTCAACTAACTTGATTGAATATTTTTCAACTAACTTGGTTGAATATTTTTCAACTAACTTGATTGAATATTTTTCAACTAACTTGGTTGAATATTTTTCAACTAACTTAACATTTGAGAAGAAATGGACACCTTAATTGAACACTGAATATCAATGTTTATCTTATATAGAGCAAGTGTTAACCGCAGAAAGAGTTCACTTGATTTTAAGAGAACTTCGATTGAAGTAAAATGCATACACGCTTTTATATAATAATATCCAGACGATCTGGCATTTTTACAAGGGATTCACCACTTATCAAGGTTCGAAGTTCATTCAAGGATAAAAGTTAATGATTGTGCGGAGGTTACCGGCACAGCAGTGTCATAATCGTTAGAGTTAGAAATTGGGCATACTTAGATTATTTAAGGGGATGTCTCAATAAGAACTTGTTTACACTGAACTTGAAAACGACTACATTTTAGTGAGCTGGAAAAAACGCTAGCGGAACGGAGTTCCTCAGGTGGGCAGTTTTAGAAAAGAAACTTTCTTCATGGAATTTCATAACTTTATTTTGTATAAACTAGACTGTCTATATAGAACACTTTAAAATCGACTTTTTTAATTAAAGCATAGTTATTGAGATACGAAAAATGAAACACCAAAACCATTTATACGCACACAGACAAACATAATTATATAAGGCTGACAAGAAAGTTATTGCGGTTTTTAACTTTTAAATTCACATGAGCATATTTTTGCACAAACAAATTTGATCAAAATAAGCGCCATCAGAATAAACACTAAATTTAATTAAATTTAAATAAAAACATTAAAAGTGATTTTTAATGTTTTTTATTCATTTGGAAATTTCTTTTTTTGCTTTAATTAGCTGGAGGGTTTTGTCCACTGCCCTTTTGTCCGATCCCCTAGGTGTATATATGCATATATATATGTGTGTGTATATATGTATGTGTGTATATATATATATATGTGTATGTATATATGTGTATATACTAGTGATAGGACGATTCCAATTTTTTTCTGATTCCTATTCAACTACCGATTCCGTCTTAAATTCCCAATCTAATACGATTCCCGATACCGATTCCGATTCTTTTTAAATTTCGAAATATTTAATCAGTGATTTTTTTTTTCAAATTACTCTAAACCTTCTCATGTCTGCATATATTTTCGCCAACAAAAAATGCACTTAGTGTATGTGTGTGTGTGTGTGTGTGTGTGTGTGTGTGTGTGTGTGTGTGTGGGAGTGACATATATTAAATATACGGGAGGGGGGTAAATATTTTTCTCGAATGTTTTTTTTTAATTGATCGAAAATAATGAAACAACTAGAGATGCATTTCTCTTTTAAAACAAAGCCGATTTGCATTTGTCATTAGTTGGCAAAAATGCCATTTGAATATTTCATAAACAATTGAAAATAATTAACGATTGTTATGCAAGATAAAACGGTATATTTTACAAAGTTCTCTTTCCATTTAAAACACAAGTTTCTAAATAACATAGTTACTATATAGACAAAAATTCTTTACTTAAGACTATACGTTCTCTCTACCAATATGTATATGTGTGTGCGAGTGTGTGCGTACAAGCTCACATAGAGGATTAACATACATATATATATATATATATATGTGTGTGTGTGTGTGTATGTGTGTGTATTTGTGTGTGTAGGTACAAGCTCACATAGATGACTAACATACATAAAATGCTGACGCTCAAATATATATTTATACATTAAAGATAGTAGTAGTAGTAGTGGTAGTAGTAGTAGTAGTATCGTTTTAAATACAACAGATCAAATTAGGTTTGGTAGCCGATTTCATATTTGCCGAATTAGGAACTCATGTAATTCAACTTGAAACGCTATCTCATCCCTTAATAGATGGGTAAGCAGTGCAGTGATATTTCTCCACCTACGACAATTCTACACAACTCTGATCCCCCGATTGTTAACTGAATAACATTCCACAGCTGGTTTGGATATATTGTTTTCCCCCTCAAAGACGTAAATAATTGAAGATATCCTTGTTAATTTATAACATAAAACTGAAATTACTTCAGCCGCGATCCGTTCGTATTATGTTATATGTTATCGCGTACAAACATTTGCCGCGTCTTATTTTGCGAGAGACTTTCGTTAAAGTGTTCGCGTGATCACATGTTTCCAAAATATCGCACGTGGTTTTCATCTTTTGCAAGTCCTTTTATTTCTAACAAGAAATCTTTCTTTTCCCCCTTAATTCATGTGTTTATAAGTAATAATGAACCCGATTTTATAAACTGCGGATTCATACACTCCATAAGTTCGTAAATAATTGCAAAATATATGATACGTATCAACAAGGAAATGCGTCAGGCAAGTAACACAAACCCAATGATTAATAGCTTACGTATCGTAAGCTATTGAACCTCTAACAGACACGGACATCTATTTTTTCAAATATACTTAATATGAACAATTAAATTATTTGCACGTATTGAAGTATATATTTTTTATTTCGTGAAAAAGTTTAAAAAGAATAAAAGATAAGCACAAGGTCACTCAAATATTGGGGAAGAGGGTCTATGGTCATCCTCGACATTATAACTTTGATTATCTATGATAGTCTATGTTGAAGTTCTCATTCACCATAATATCACAAACACACCGGGGGTCGTCCTACTTAACATTCCCAAATCACACACACACACACACACACACACACACACACACACACACACACACACACACACACACACACACACACACACACACACACACATATATATATATTCAAAATTACTGATAGAATTTTATATATAAGTAAAAATAAAATTGTATAAAAAGTCGTTTGTTTATTTAATTGTCTGCCACATTTATCTACTATATCAATAAATGATCTCTATTTTTAATACAGTTTTAATAGGAAAATAACCGAATACTTCCAAATCGTTTACCCTCATCACTTATAGCGAGTTGCACGAAAATCTGCGTAAATTTTATCCACGTTTAAAAACTACATTTATTCCTAACCAACCAAATCTCTTGAATACGTAATCTCATACAGTTTAATTCTCTATCCATTAAATCATTTCACTTAAGGGATGATGTGATTTTATTAACATGATATAACTATTTTCGCGTGGCCATTATTATTCAATTTCTAACGTTCCATCACTCATAACATACTTCACATAATTAATAAGCACTCCCACTAAAGCAGTAACACTGCATCCTTATTATAATAATTCCATAAGAATGACGGATTATAATTATTTTCTGATTTCAAATACTCATCTTTTAATAGTCCTAATACTTTATCGTGATAATTTACAGAATATTTTCTGTTGAAGTTCCTGTTGGTGAAGTATATATATATATACTAGTGTTACATGAATGGCTTTTGCGTGCCCTTCTTATTTATTATTCTAACTAAACGTTTCTGTTACGTTTACTTCTAAGGCCACTTTTAAGTTCTTACATATATAGAGGTGTGTGTGTATGTGTGTGTGTGTGCATGCTTTTACGTATCTTACACAGTTTCTTGCCTTGGAAAGTCTCGACGTGTATGGGCAAATAACATCATGCGTACATACCCGCTTGCCTTCTTGGACGTTGGTCTCCATCTCATTGGAAAGTGGTCACTGCAGATAGATGCATCGACAAAAACAATATGGATTTGAATCTTCAATTGTTTTATTAAAGGAAAGCCTATATCTGGACCCTGGTTGTCGGGGAGGGACCCAAATTCCCGTCCGCTTCATCTGCTGCATAAAAACCACTTACAGACCATGTGGTCGTCAACCGGAAGCCTACAACCATAATTCCCGTGTCACCCCTAATTTTCGGTGCATTCTCTCTAGGTTGATACCTGTCATATAGGAACTTTTATTTCGTATTACTTGTTCAGAATAAAATATTGTAAATTTAATTCTACAATACCTTGACTTTTTCTACTTATATTAGACTCCACCACTGACATTGAGCCCTTTAAATCTGTGTAAGGTTGTTCTTCTATAAATATATACTTCAATATTTATATTTCTACACTTTCGAAATGGAAATGTTTTTAATAATCTTTTCTATCTTGCGAATTTTGCTCCTATATATATATATATATATATATATATATATATATATATATATATATTCAGAAAGTGTGAGAGAATATATGTATATATATATATATATATATATATATATATATATATATATATATATATAATGATATTCCACAGCCGAACCAATGTCGCATCCAACAGGAGCCAAGAAAGCCAACAAACCGGAAGTTCAAGACTCATTTGGGCTCATCAGTTAGACATATACGCGCTCAGGATTTGAAACCTGAACCTCTTGCATGCAAGGCTAGCACTCTACCAACTGAGAAAATACGCCACACACACAGTAAATTCTATTAACACACAGATACACAACCCACAGCACAGATCAGACAGTGGAAAGAACCTACCTCATATCGAACACGGGACGAGGTATCAAACTAGCTTTAACCCAAGCCGACGTCTCACCACTGTAAATATATATAATATAATATAATATATATATATAATATAATATAATATAATATATATATATATATATATATATATATATATATATATATATATAAAGCTGAATGTGTGTGTGTGTCTGTCTGGTCACGAATATGCTTCTATATGGTTGACTATTTAAAAAAAACTGATTACATATATGATAGAAGATGTATAGAGACACAGGAATGGGTATGGTTGATCTGGCAGAACGGTGTTTCATTCAAATTTTGGGGTCTGCGTTCGCACCTGGTCCACAAAGTATAGAAATAAAAAAAAATAAATATTAAAAAAAACGTTTACAAGTGTTTTTGATATAGATGTACACAGGTATACGTTGATAAGTATGTTTTAATTTAAATAGGGATGGTATAATAAAATTGTGGGGTCTGCGTTCGCGCCTGGCCTCCATAGAATGAAAATAGGCACACACTTTAATAAAGACTTTTTATATCTATCTGCGTAAATATACTTTGATAATTATGTTTAAGTTTGAAGAAATATGGTATAATAAAATTATGGGGTGTTCATTCGCACCTGATATCCATAGAAAGGAAATATGTCACAAAGTTTAACAAGGTTTTTTAATATAGATCCACAGAATATTGTGATAAGTGCTTCAGTGTTAACAGGTATGGTATAATAAATTATGGGGTTTATCTATTTAATTTTTACTTTCATCATATTTTGCTTTGGTTTTGACACTTAACCTATCATACTTTAATAAATCAGAGTCCATTTTTTGAAGCCTGCTTTTGAACCCAGTCAACGACGGGTACTTTTGCTAGTATATATATAATGTATATATATATTTAATTTCAAGATTCTCCGCTCAACTATTGTAATTCTAAGGTGTTATAAATGGTATACAATACAACAAGCACAATTGCTGTGTCAAAACCACCGAAACGTTTTATTATTCAACAATATGTAAATATTAACTAATCATTTTTATGCAGCTACATTCCTTTAATAGTTCGACGAAGTTTTACTTTGAAGTTAAAACTAAAGCATTCAAGGCATTGAAGAAAAGTATAATCAAGAGATTAATCGGTTGAATAATCGTTCGGATGACCACTAGTCAATTCTTCTAAGTGCCCAAAGAAGAGTTTTAAATCTAGTAAGTTTTTGCACTAAGGTATGCTCCCCCATCTGGCAAAGACCTTCCGCCACTGTGAATTCGGGGGACAGAGAATGCTCACAAGCACAGAGTACTATTGGCGGACGTTTATAATAGCAGACGTGGCTATTATGTTGCGAATCAGTCAGGGAAGATTTAAGTGGGGAATGAAATATAAGGGCCGCCGATACGTAACAGCTAAGTAAATAGAGATTGCCCTATTTTGAATAAAAAAAAATAATGTACCAAAGTTAGTATCTAATACTCTGTATCCGTCAATACATTATGAAGTTAGCAGGTACCTTGAAAAATAGTGTTGACCACCCAAAAGAGTAGAAAATGGTATCTAATGTCCTTGAAAATATTAGTAGAGTAAAAAAAAAAGATTAATGAATAAAGGGGTGTAAGGCCTGAGATGTCATTTTTTTTTGGTGCCACCTGTGGTTATAATTTTATATTATATATTATTTTTTTGGATTATGGTATAAAAACCTTCTTTGCCAGCGGGGTGAGCACATATGTATTTCCTTTTTAGTTAATGTGAGTAGTAGAAAATGTTTTCGCCATGCATTTTGATAAAAAGTGAGGGAAGGAATGTTATGTAGTTGGGACCACGAGAAATTATCTGTTATATATATATATATATATATATATATATATATATATATATATGTGTGTGTGTGTGTGTGTATGTATGTATGTATGTATATATATATATATATGTATATATATATATGTGTGTGTATGTATGTATGTATGTATGTATATATATATATATATATATATGTATCTGTATCTATTTATCTATCTTACTGGCGAGGTAAACAAGAGATGGTATGTGAAGTTATGTTTTGATAAAAAGTTGCCAAAACATTATTGAGGTATAAAATAAACTGTAAAGATAGCGGCTCGGAAGAACGTCACATGATCAGGTTAGCTGGACAGTGAGTTTAGACGTAAAGATGAAGGAAAGGGTTAACGGTTGTCTCCGTTTCTTTTATGAGGAAGATGGCGTGTCTCCAAACTGGAGATTAGAATTAACCATAAGCAAAGATCCTCACTTTCCATTCTTCTGCGTTCGAGATCTGGAAAGTGAATAGAAACTGATATAAAACCAACCATCATTTTGGAGTGAAATGTATTCGTTCAAACAGTTTGTTGCTTCCCTCCAAGAGCAGATGAAACCGAGGTGGACCACAAGATCAAAAACGCAGTTATAAAAGGTATGTCGAATACATTTATGACACACACAGCCGCATATGAACATTTAGAAGATCATGAAAAGAACTCAAATAGGTCACAAATAGAACTCGGGTTCAGATAGTGAAGAGCCACTAGATAGAGAATAGTGACGTATTCGCACTCAAACCCGATTGCGTAACATAATGGCAAAGCTCTAACTTCTGTTTCATCGCCCTTATGTCGTATCCCTGTCCTTGTTTTATAAGTATTTTAAAGAAATGTGTTCTGATGAACTATTAACACTCCCGACCAACCCGAGATGCACACAAATCCAACGGCTTCAGTGTCGAGATTCCTAAATGTCGGAAAGCCTTCTACTCTACCAATTACTTTACCTCAAACTGGCAGATATTGGAATTCCGTCGCTATTTTCTGTTTCGTTGATTGTATTAGGTTTGCGCAAAAATAATGTCGTTTTTTGACATTCAACTGTCTTTCTCTATAGATAAACACATTATTTTTGCACCAAAATAATACTAAAATGCAAACTTTAAATGTAATGTGAACAGACATTTCGCTGCTTCACAATCTTTTGTTATACATGATCTAAAATAGTAGACCTTTACGACCAAGTGACATCACGCATTGTTTGGGGTAAAAAAAATCTGTAAAGTTTATGCATGTGCTTGTTTCAATAAAAATAGGGCATGAAATCTAAAAAATCCGAAAGAATTAACTCGTATTTGTACTGATTTATTTTCATTTTATTAGTGTTTAATTGAGATGACGTTTTTGTTTGCTTTTCTTAAAAGACAAAGACTTTGAGAAAGTGAATTAAATTCACAAAGCAATAATATAAAATTGGGTGAAGCAATAATATAAAATTGGGTGAAGTTCCTTAGTATATTATATCGACATTTAGTACATCGACCTAAAATGGTTCAAAAGGAAAGGGGGTGTCAAATGTCAGGTTTATTTCCTCTGGTTTGTTTTGTTATGCTTTTATTTCGGATTCCTGTGATAGAAATTAGCACTCGATCGGAGACGTACACGTTGTGAATTTTAATGGCTCTAATAGACGTAATTCTTTAAAACATTTCTTTTCTTGATAACTTTTTAAACGCGTTCTTTTTTTTCTTAGTGAGAGTTCTGTTGGTTGTTCGTTCTGTCACAAATTGTAATGTGAAAATATAATTGTTTTAAATGTTAATGTGAAAATATAATTGTTTTAAATGTTAAAATATAATTGTTTTAATTGTTAAATGTGAAAATATAGTTGTTTTAAATGTGAAAATATAATTATATTAAATGTTAAATGTGAAAATGTAATTGTTTTAAATGTGAAAATATAATTGTATTAAATGTTAAATGTGAAAATATAATTGTTTTAAATGTGAAAATATAATTGTTTTAAATGTTAATGTGAAAATATAATTGTTTTAAATGTGAAAATATAATTGTTTTAATTGTTAAATGTGAAAATATAGTTGTTTTAAATGTGAAAATATAATTATATTAAATGTTAAATGTGAAAATATAGTTGTTTTAAATGTGAAAATATAATTGTTTTAAATGTTAAATGTGAA
Source organism: Euprymna scolopes (assembly GCF_053919585.1). NCBI lineage: Eukaryota > Metazoa > Mollusca > Cephalopoda > Sepiida > Sepiolidae > Euprymna > Euprymna scolopes. The sequence goes on from NC_136485.1 coordinate 4,426,314, forward strand.
AATATAATTGTTTTAAATGTGAAAATATAATTGTTTTAAATGCCTCCAATAGTCTGAAATTAAAAGTTCCGTTGGTATACGTTAGTCTGTCCAACGTTTTGAAGGGAAATTTCGATGATTTTTTTAATTTTTTTATTTGAACGTGAAACAGCATTTTAATAGTCTGCCAAGCTTAACTTAAGAATATCACGTTGCTTAGCTTTTCACGCTAAAGTTTGCAATCGTATTTTCGATTTTATGTCATCCTTAAACTTGGAATAAAATTTACGCTGGTTTGTCACGCTTAAGTTTCAAATAGCATTTCCGTTGATGTGTCACACAACTTTCAAACGCAATTGCTATATTGTCTCAAGCTAATTTTGAAATAGCACTTTCTGTCTGCATTTAACGCTTAAGTTCAAAATAACATTTTTATTCGCATGAAACGTTTATATGCGAATTACTATTTTTCTTTGATCGGACAAGTTTAAGTTTGTAAATAGTAATTTGACTCTCTTGCCTACTTAAATTTGGAATTGTAATTTCGTCGGCCTATGACGCTTAAGTTGTAAATAGCATTTTTTTTTATCTATCACAATTACATTTTAAATAAAATGTTCCGCGATCTGTGGAAAAAAAAAATTAAACTGGCTCGTCACATTTTATTTTGTAAATATAATTTCCCGTGGTTTTAAGGCTTCAATTTTAAATGGAATTTTCGATGGTCTGATATAAACTTTTAAACAAAATTCTAAGTAATCTGCCAATTTCAAGTTTTAAGCAGTATTTTTAGTGGTCAGTCACTCTTTATTTTGAAACAAACCTTTCGTTGATGTGTCACGCATAAGTTTGAAACAGAATGTTTGGTGGTCTGCCACGTTGAAATGACATTAGCATTACTAAACGTTCAAGTTGAATGGACGCGTCTGCAGAATTTCCGTTCTCGTTTTTCTAGTGAGCCAGTTTATTTCCTGTACGTTGTGGCGAAACGATGGCTATAAAATAAAAGATTTTACGGCCGAGTGGAAAAACGAGAGAAGCTTCTTTTTGTTTTCGCTTTTTTTATTTTCATGGCATCAAATAATTGAGTTTGTCGGTTAACTTTCTTATCACCGATAGCTCTTTATATTTTACTACCAGTGCGCCCAATATTTTTCGATCGTAAAATAAGCTTAAATATATTTTAATTTGCGCAGATTTCGTATTTATCAATTCTCTATTACTTATTATATTGCGTCCAGTATATAGTGGTGACTGTCCGACGTGATCCGATTGTAACATACGTATAAATATATTTTAATTTGTACTAATTTCGTATTTCGTATTTAATATTATTAGTTAATACTTTATTATTTATTATATTATACTAAAATATAGTAGTGATTAAAAATATAACTTGGGTGCAATCAGCTAGAATCAAAGCCAAAATATTTAAAGATTCAACGTTAGTCGTTAATGTTTTAGCTGTTGCTAGAAAGATAAGAAATAGTTAAAAATAAACCGACTTTAACGTATAAATCAATATTTGCGCATACGTACAAGAGCACTTTAAAACGATTTACGTGTACGAACTTCGCTTTTTTTCAATACTGATACCTTAGAAACAATTATTACCAACTAAAAACCAATAACAATGTTCCACAAAAATGTAATAGCTTGACATACTCAGCGACCTTGCGTCTCGGAGGAGATGCACCTTGAATTATAGTGACATATTTGGTGACTTATACATGCATTATTAAGACATTGAATAATGAATGTATGGAACCAGAGAAATATGTATTTTTTATATTAATCTCTGTAGAAAATATCCATGTATACGAGAGTATAAGTATATATATATATATATATATATATATATATATATATATATATATATATATATATATATACTTTTTAATACCAAGAGACGATAGTGTTCCAATCTTTCTGAAATCATCAGTGCAGGGAGTCAGGATTCCCGCCGGTCGGGCAATTCGAATTCGGCCACGAAGTCATCTCTGACACCATTAGCAAGAAACAAACCGCTCGACCAATGTTAACGCTGACAAGAATATAGTTGAAATAACCATTAAAGGAGGCCAGAGTAATCATGTGAGTTTAAAATCACGATATGCGCAACTGAGCTTGTCACTTACTTATTTCATTTCAACGTAAAGTGCTCAACAAAAAGTACAGAGTTCTTAAAAGGGGAAGACATATCCATGCACACACACACACACACACACACACACACACACACACACACACACACACACACACACACACATATATATATATATATATAATATAAAGCTGAATGTGTGTGCGTGTCTGGTCACGAATAGGCTCCTATATGGTTGACTATTTAAAAAAACTGATTACATATATTGATAAATGTATCGAGACACAGAAATGAGTATGTTTGATCTGGCAGAATGGTGGTTCATTAAAATTGTGGGGTCCACAAAGTATGGAAATAAAAAATTTAAATATAAAAAAATGTTTACAAGTGTTTTTTTATATAGATGTATATAAGAATACTTTGATAAGTATGTTTTAACTTAAATAGGGATGGTATAATTAAATTGTGGGATCTGCGTTCGCGCCTGGCCTCCATAGAATGGAAATAGGCATAAACTTCAATAAAGACTTTTCATATCTATCTGCGTAAGTATACTTTGATAATTATGTGTCAGATTGAAGAAATATGGTATAATAAATAATGGGGTGTTCGTTCGCGCCTGACCTCCATAGAATGGAAATACGTCACAAAGTTTAACAAGGTGTATTTATATATATCCACAGAATATTGTGATAAGTGTTTCAATGTCAACAGGTATGATATAATAAATCATGGGGTTTATCTATTTTATTTTTACTTTCATCATATTTTGCTTTGGTTTTGATACCCCAAATTCGAAGCTATCTCTTTACAACCCTTCCTTTTCATAACCTATCATACTTTAATAAATCAGAGTCCATTTTCTGTAGACAGTTTTTGAATCCAATAAACGACGGGTACTTTTGCTAGTATATATATATATATATAGTTTCAAGCCCGATTATTAGGATCGTTTTCGATATACATATCAAGCTCGCTTCAGCCAAATATACCTCATCTAATAACTTTCTGTATACAAAATATAAATACGGTCTTTTTTCCGATTTTCCTTTCAATTGCGCACTCTGCTAGATTTTCTCTTAAAAAAAAAACTAATCATATATATATATATATATATATATATATATATATATATAACGGTTACTAAAAATATTGGCGTTAAGTTGGAAATTATCGGCAATATTAAACAAGGCAACATTCTGGACCTCACTTTTGATTCACTTACCTACGAACCATACATTAAAGAAAACGCAAACCCTACATATACTCACCCACGCCCCAACTACGCACTATTATTAAGCACATACGAAAATCAATTAAACATGGAATGAATAATAACTGCTCCAATAAGGAAATATTCAATAGATACAAAACTATTTATATGCACTAAAAATAGAGGACATTAAATACAATAGTCAATATGAAGAATTGAGGTAGAAAAGTAATCGGGCTAACTCCCCTTCAACTTAATTGATCCGAACCGATAACTAAGTACTTTTACTAGAGGACTACTACTAGGAACGGAGTACTGCACCAATATAGAGAAATATATGCTATTATGAACCTGTTTGCATGTATATGGCCTGGAAAACCCATCTCATTTAAAGCTATGAAATATATTTATATTCTAGTATTAGGGCAAAAATAAGCAGCCCAAATGAATGAAGGTTAACTATCGAAATTAAGTTTACATGTAGATATGAAAACCTTTACCGCTGTAATTTGTTCGGACTACGAGGTATAGAAGGAAATATACTCCCAGTATACCACCTTATTTAAATCATATATATATCAGCTTGTATATCTGTTCACTGGCTGTTAATTTGACCATATGGACATATATCTTATAAATAAACAAATAATAAATACATAAATAATTTTAAAACGAGAAACAAATAAACGGATAAAAAGAGCGAATAATAAAATGAATAAATAGTGCTTATCAATAAAAGAGAAAGTCAACTATAAAAATCTAAGATAGGGAACGGTGATGAGAGCATAATACTACTTAAGATTAAAGGGAAAACCTAGGTCAATAAACAACTATCAATTATAATAATGCCAATACCTTATCGTTACTACAGCTTGATCACAGATGATCGTATTCCCACTTTTCCTTCATCCCACCACATTTACTCCTTTTCTTCACCACACATACCTCAAAGCCACTACTGCTCACATTCATAAAGTATGCACCCCACGTTCTTCCACAACGTAAACCACACCCGAATATCTTATAAAAAACGAATGTAATCTTAACTCTCGTTTCAATATCGTTCCTTTTTTTCTTTGGTGAAGTGGTCTCTTTGAATTGAGATTCCACTGAAACATGTAGACAAATATGCAACCAATATAATAAACACGCTATATATATATATATATATATATATATATATATATATATATATATATATATATATAAAAATATTAAAATAAGATAAGTATATGATACGTTTATAAGTCAAATTACAAGACAAAGATTTGGTAAAAGAAAACATTGAATTGATTAAACTTTATATTTCGTTTTCCTCAGATTATTTTCCTTTGCCTTGATGTTAGACCGAAAAGAATATAGCAGTAAAAATCCGTGTTTTTATTCAAGGTTTTGATGTGCACGGTTTTAACGCGTACTATCGAATAGATAGTTTGTGTTCTGCTGGATAAAATCGTTCTTTTAATTTTAAAATGAAATACGTGTTATACGTTCATAAGCCAAATTACAGCTCAAAGACTGTACAAAATAATAAATAAGAAAATCTATAGACGAAGTGCCGTACAAACTGAACCAAAAAATGTTGTTTCGTCATATCACTGCTCTTCCGTGTTTCAAGCTGAAATTCACATCGAATTGTGAGTCTGTAGATTTTACACTTGGCTTCTCAAGTCATAGAATAAGGTAAATTATAAATGCTATTATTCCTTACATTATCGACGACCAAGATAGTTCAATACTTTTAGAAAATGTATGCGTTGCAGTTGCACTAACCATTATCGTTCTTACTTATGATCACAAACGACGAACGCGAAGTACGTTTGTTTGAAAAAAGACTACAAAAAAGCAAAACAATCCAACTTGGATGAGTTATTTTCTGTGCGTTTTCCTAACTTACAAAAGCCAAATGAATTTTTAATGGCCGTGTTGACTAATACATCACTTCGCATTACGCGATTTCTCGATAAAATGTAATGAATTGAAACTTTCTTTTCGAAAAAGTCAATTGGCTTGCTATCCTTAAACTGCTTTGGTCATCGGATGTTTTTTATCGATAGTTGCACTTACCGAAAAAAAGGGCCGTACCTATTCCAATTGTGAAAACCCTATATAAGATCTCCATTGTACCGTGAAAAGAACCATCTGAAAAGTTATAAAAATAAGAAAATTACTATGTTTTCGTTTACAGGTGCGTGCATACACCATTAAAAAGCATAAAACAATGATCTGGCAAATATCAACAGAACGTAAAATCGATAAAATCCATATAAGAATAAGTATGCCATAGATCATCACAGAAATAAGTGGATATAGTTGATATATATATATATATATATATATATAGAGAGAGAGAGAGAGAGAGAGAGAGAGAGAGATTATCGTGTTGTGTTTTCCCTTATCAGCGTGTGTGCAATTCATTATACACACGTCCTGAATCCAGCTTTTACTTGCCTTAGTATATATCCACTGTTTATAAAAGTAAATATAAAGAAACGGTTTTTACCTTTTAAATTTATTTTCTGATATTAGTGGGGTCTTCGTACGTACTTGACATTTTTAAGAATAAAAATGGTGTGAAGTAGAACTTTATGCCAAACCTTATAAAATGCTTTACATATTTTAAGAGCTATTGCTCTAGAAGTGAGCCACTGTCAATAGATTCACTGATCTTGTGTGATATTACCGTCAACACAATAACTGTTGATGTAAACCATCTTTCTTTCAGGCACGCCTGCATTTTTTTGTATGGTTTAGTTCAGTCAATATTTTAGGAGTCTATGATGCATACAGATGGTGAACGGTGCACTATGATGCAGACAGATGGTGAACGGTGCACCATGATGCATACAGATGGTGAACGGTACACTATGATGCATACAGATTGTGAACTATGCAAGTAGTTTATGAAAAATATAGTGTATAGGATATTCCTCGTTCTCTATGGTTGAACATCTTGTCTGCGTGTCACTCAGTTCACGAGATAACAAGGCCGATAGCCATTAGTCGCGTGCTCTCGAGTAATGAATGAATGCGTGAATGTAGGATTGACATGAAATTCCTAAAGATAAAATAAATGACCGAAAAATGGGCTGAAATGACTTAAATAAATAAAAAGTAAATGACTTAGAATTACTTTAATGAACTTTAAGATGAATTGAATGACATTAAGAATGACTTGAATGCTTAAAAAATAACTGGAATCCTTCAAAAACAACTTGAATGATCTGGAGAATGACTTGAATGCGTTTGAGACTGGCTGGTTGTTAAGTGGGTGATCATTTTACATTTAATTCATACAGAAAAGTGATCTCCCACTTTATATCACAAAGTTACAAACCTAAGTACAGCATGTAGTAAGAACAGATATTACACTTTATCTTGGCCAAAAGGACAAGAAAAGCTTAAAAAGCTAAGAACAGCATCTATTAACAACAGACCTTTGATCTTAACCAAAAAGGCCAAGCACAAATGAGTTACGGACAGACCGACCGACCGACTGACGAACCGACGGAGTGACTTATAGAGTCGCTTGCACGCGACTAAAAAGTTAATTGGTTTGTGAACGGCTTGACTCTTTCTCTCTCTCTCTCTCTCTATCTCTCTCTCTCTCTCTCTCTAATCATAAATTATTTGTGTTCAATATTCACCAACAGAACGATCAGAGGCATCCTTATACAGTCTCTAGTCTTAATCTGGATCGAGATAAACCAGTATTACTATCTTTGCGAGCTTCGTTTTTAGGTCACACAAAGGCAGACTGATATACTCATCCCATTGAAAATGTGAATGCTTCCGCTTTAAGCGAACTAAAAGCCTGATTATATCAGAAAAAATATCTCATAAATTGCGGGAGGTTATTCCACTAAAGAAACCTACCTGTTAATATATTGGTTTAAGCCCAAATCGATTTTATAGAGTTTACGTGTCCAGATTTGGCTGTATACCCCTCACTAACTTTGAATCCCAGATACTGTATCTCAATTCTGAGGAACTTAATGGCTTTTGACTTAAGATTATGTTTGTGCAAACTACTCAGGACCTTAACTTGTCTTCCATTTTATTGGAGAATATAAATATATCATTCGAATATAGTAACACAAACTCTTCTTGTCCTTGCAATACTATCGACATCAATACCTGCAAGACCCCGGGAGAGTTCGGGTGACCGAACGGCATCGCATTAAAGTGAAATCAACCCCGATTGCAGGTGACCGCAGTGCTCTTCATCGCTCTTATTCAGCTTAATCGGCCAGTTTCTAATTTCGAGAAGTATTTTGCTGATACAAGCCACTTTATCATCAATAACCGGTAATGCTCGAGTGTATCTCTACGTGATTTTATTTAATGCCTTAAAACGTACACTTAATTAAAACTATCGGGATATTTGATCTCCCAATTACGCCTACCTGCATCATTTCACCAGTTGCCAAAACTACAATGTTTCTCTGCTTGAACGGTGTTTGATACAGACATCTTCGTATGGGTTCATTTATTTATCCAAAACAGATGAAAGTGTAATGCAAATGTCTAGGCGCAGCTCGTTTACTTTAGAGAACTGGTCAAGTTTGAACTGAATTGTTTAATAGATGATATCCAACAAATCTCGATAAACACCGAAGAATTAAACCTTAGCTTAGAATTAACTTTAGTAGACAAGAAAGTCATGTGCGTGCTATTAGTAAGTGTCCCAGTGTGATGTATCTTAGCAACACTCATTTCCAATGAACACATAAGCCAAGGAAATGTTCTATATATACATATAGAAATCAATCATGTATTGTTTCAACCAAGGAATCCAACAGACTTAAAGGACGATTAAACCTCTTTAAGCACGCAAACATTCTATCTCTTATGAACCATTATGTAACCACATTGACGCCACTGTGAACTGAAGATATCTATATGAGGCTAAGATAAAAATATTATTAAAGTGGTTTAAATTTCAATTACAAGTTAAACAGCACACGATATTATGTCATAAGAAAAAGTACGTGCTAGAAAACGAAATCAACTTTACCTTCTTTTAGGTTTAAGACGTAAACGCGAGATGTCTCTTTCACAGTAAAACCAAGTCATAGAAAAACAAATCCTGTTGCGTTTTAAGAAAAAATATCTGAGAGATGAAATATACACGGAATAATGCGTGACATGTCAATAGAACAGAACTCCGGATAGAAAACGCTCGGTAATGGTTGTTGCAGCTAGGTCAGTAGTTGGTACGAAAATGTGACAGGCGATTGAATTCCGTTAAGTATCTACTATAATAATAAAGTTAGGCCTTTAACGTCTTTTCTGTGAAAAACAAGAAATAGGAAGGCGAAAAAAAGCCCCGTCTACTATATTTTGAAGACAGTTTTATATCAAGGCAGGAAATGATATTCTTAGAAGTTCTCTCCCAGATGTGACAACAGTATTCCATCATTAGGTGTATTTGGCTCTTGTAAAGGTAGACGATTGCGTCTGGATTTCCATTCTAGAGAAGTAGAATGATCCAACCATTTTCTCAATGATTTTTGGCAACGGGTCTGGTGTATGTTCTATCTTTCAGGTCATAAATGAGGGGCAGTTTCAGAAGATTATCAAAATAGGGCGCTTTAATTAGGGTCAAGTGATGATTTGAACGTGGGTGAAAAAAAAAATGAAAGTTTTCTATTGGATACAGATCTTCGTCCAGTGTTGCATTATTTGGTAGATTTGCATAAATGTCGATTAATAATTATCAAGCGTAATTTGGGAAACCGTTCATGTAGATCATGAACAGAGTTGGGTCTAGAATAGAATCTTGAGAAACGCTAGCGTTAATACTGTGAGTTTCTGATTCCTGTCCATCAACGACTACTTCAATAAACCTATCAGACAGAAAATATTTTATCGTTGAAAGGACATTTCCAGTTTGTCCTCAGCTGAAAATCTTGTGAATTAGAACTTTATGCCAACCCCTTTAAAATGCTTTATATATTTTAAGAGCTATTGCTCAAGAATTGAGACACTGTCAATAGATTCACTGATCTTGTGTGATATTATCGTCAACACAACAACTGTTGATCTCGCAGAAATTGCTGTGAACCATCTTTCTTTAAGGCAAATTTTCAACAGCTTTATAAGTATAGCTGCTAGTTCCAGTTGCAATTTTTGAGCACATTGATTTAAATGTTGTCAGAACCAGTTGTTTTCCTGAAACCAAGGTTCTTAATAAGTCTGGCAATATTACGGACATATATATGGATGTCACGCAGAATATTTACAGTCGTAAGAGGAAATTCAGAATAGGGGATGGCCCTGATCATATAGAGTGGATTCAAAGTATTTAGAGAAGAGTTTGCCTTTAACAGATGTTGGCGAAATAACCTTAGGTTTTTTATTGATGATTTCAATGGAGGATACGCATTATGAGCCAAACCCTGTGGGAATCAAGCCTCTGTTCAGTTACTTTAAACTCGATCGTCAAGGAAAAAGATTTTGTTCAATACTTTCCATACTTCTTCTGTCACATGGCAATTCTAAAAGCGGCTTTAATTTCGCTGACAACAAGTGAAATAGTAATTTCTTTGTGCAATGGCAGCGGCACATTCGAAAGTATACAAGGCTATTTGGTTCGTGTTGGGAGTTTGGGAAGGTTATGTTACTATCTATATCAATCTGTTAAATCGAATGCTAAAGAAAACACTTTTATTTTCGAGCATAGAGCACAGGGTAATTTTGGATACAAATGTTCGGCAAACTGTTCTAGTAAGTCATCGAGTACTGAGCCACAGTCTGAAAGGACCATCTGCAGTCTTATTACGCATTGTTCTAATCTTAACTAAGACAAGAAAGTTATCAAAAGATTCTAGCAGAGACAAAACGGAAGATGAGCACAAGCAGGACGAGATGTCAGTCACAGATTTAGAAGACTTTCAAATTGGCTATCGCATCGGAAAAGCGAGTGAGATCATCGGCAATAGCAAAGTAGTAATCATGATAGAATTTCCCTCATCTGTCTTGTTTGATTGGACCAGCCTTTCAAGGTTGTGAACGTTGAAATCTCCACAATCGTGAATGTTTGCAGAGCGGACAAGTTTCTCAGCGATACTCTCAAAGATAATGGCGATATCATTGTTGGGACGAAAGAGGGCAAATACTAAAGTGCTGATGTGAGCAAATGCTACTCAGAAGGATATATAGGGCAATTTAGGATCTTCTTTGGATATGTCCTTACCATAAAAGAAGCTATTACTAATATAGGCACATATTTCACGTCCATGCCAATTTGGGGGGTCTGGTTTGAATGTTAAATTGGATTAACTTAAATGGAGAACTCGCTTAAGGAATCAGTTGTAAACAATAATTAAAATATCATTAAATAATCATATTTATATTATAGGATGCAGAATTTAATTATATCAACTTTTATGTTTATATAATTTTATTTTTAAAGCTTTAAAATGTATTGAGTACTTTTGAAAAATAGTGCTGGTTTTAAATTCGTTGTATCAATATATTTGAAACTAGCAGTTCAGCCTGGTTTTGTCCGGGCTCTATGTAATGTTCATAAATTTATATGCATATGTATATACATATATTAAAAAGTTTGACTCATGTCCACATAAACTACATCTAAAATTTAAAGTGTTTAGATCCTAAACTGGCGGAGGAATTTTGTATAGTCTGGAAAGGTCAACTCTGTCAACTTTGACCTCTTGGCAGCCAAATTTTCGCCCAAAAACTGATTAAAAAGCTTGCTGCATGTTTGAATACCCTTTATGTAAAATTACAAATGCTTAGATCCAAAATTGTCTGAATAGTTTGTTAGAGACCGCAAAGGTCAAATCTTTTGAACTTTGATCCCTTGGCAGCAAATTTTTCAGCCAAAAACTGATTAAAAAGCTTACCTTATATCTGAATACACTTTATGTAAAATTTTAAATGTTTATACCAGAAATTGGATAAGTAATTTGCTAGAAACCGCAGAGGTAAAATTTTTGCTAATTATGACCCCAATTTTGACCCCTTAACATTAATTGTTTTGGGCTGAAATCAAATTAAAAAGTTTGAGCTATGTCCAAGTAACCTATATCTAAAGTATCAAGTGTTTAGACCTGAAATTGAGGGTGGGGTTTGGTAGAATTCTCAACGGTTAAATCGTTGAACTTTGACTACTTGACAGCGAAATTCTAGGCTAAAAACGGATTAAAAAGATTTTCCCAAATCTCAATACCCTTTATATCAAATCTCGAGTCTGTAGACCGAAAATTGACAGAGTAGTTTCGTAGGGAAGAGTACACAAACACTGACACACACACAGATAGACAATTTCATTAAATAGATATATAGATTAACTAACAGTTCCGCGCGGGCTACAACTAAAATTTCAAGCGTTTAGACCCAAAATTAGCGGAGGAATTTTGTATAGTCTGGAAAGGTCACCTCTTTCAACTTTGATCTCTTGGCAGCCAGATTTACGCACAAAAGCTTATTAATAAGTTTACTGCATGTCTGAATACCCTTTATTTAAAATTTCGAATGTTTAGACCCAAAATTGGCCTAATAGTTTGCTAGACACCACAAGAGTAAAATCTTTGAAACTTGGAAGCTAAATTTTCAGCCAAAAACCGATTTAAAATCTTACTCTATGACTGAATACACTTTATGTAAAATTTCAAATGTTTAGACCAAAAATTGGCTGAGTAATTTAGTAGAGATCGCAGAGGTCATTTTTCTTTTTTAATTTGACTCCAATTATGACCTATTAACATTTATTGTTTTGGGCTCAAATCAAATTATAAAATTAGATCCATGTCCAAGTAACCTTCATCTAAAATTTCAAGTGTTTAGCCCTGGAATTGGGCGAGGAATTTGGCAGAGTTATCAAAGGTCAAATCGTTGAACTTTGATTCCTTAGGAGCCAAATGTCTGGCCGAAAACCTTGTTAAAGATTTTCCCATATATCAATACACTGTGTGTCAAATTTTGAGTCTGTAGACTTAAAATTGACAGTTATTTGGTCGGGAAATGTACACAGACGGACAGACTGCCAGACACACACACACATTTTCACTTTTGTAGATATATAGATTATAGATATGCGTGTATATTATTATTATTATTATTATTATTATTATTATTATTAATAATAATTATACTACTACTACTACTACTACTAATAATAATAATAATAATAATATACTATTAAAGAACGCCATGTTGGTTTATTTGCCACTTTGCTTGCAATATTTCTCAATGTAAACATATCTAACACGTGTATCCTGCATTCCCACCCTATATCTTTAGAAGGATGGGCCTATTTATTACGCACGTCAATGACTAAACGATTTTATGAGTCTTTCCAATTTGTCGCTAATTTTTCAACATTTATTTCTTATCGTTTCTCACTTTTCTTTTTATGATTTGTCGATAATGTTCATTTTTATTTCCATGACGGCAATCACACAATTATTTCCAATTTGGAGTTTGACCCTTTCTGATTCCAGGTCACGTCAGAAACGCTGGATCTTTTTTTTATAGCGACACAAGTTATAAGATATTTATTCAATGTATATCTTGTGTTTTCTGGTCTCCACTCTAGCTTGATACCCATTGGTATCGAATTACCATAAGCTTATGAAATCAGTCATGCATTTTATTAGAGTCATAACAAAGCAAATTATATGTCAGATTATTACTGATAAAATATTGGACAGATCCGCTCAGACTGAATTTGTGTTAAAGTGAGTTATTGAAAGGGCATAACAGATTACATTAGACAAAACTAATTGACAAAGAAAACAGGTTATCACATGAGTTCTGCTTTCCGATATAAAGGTGATCGTAAATTGTTAAAACAAGGAAAATACAATCACAATAAATCAAGACTAAAATAATTGCTAATAAGGAGTGATGGGACGATTATAATATTTCCCGATTCCGATACAAATACCGATTCCGATTATTAATAGATCACTAAATATTTAAATATAAATATACGGCGTTTTTCCAGATTACCGCAAAAACATGTTAAATGTGCAGATATTTTCTGAAACGTAAAAACAAGCTTGTGCAGGATGAACTATATTTTTAAGTTTTAACTCAATAAAGCAGTGAAAGATAACAAAATCAAATAAAATAATATGATTAAAAGAACCGTTTTTGACCTGAGGATAGAAAAGGATCAAATTCCAAATTGAATTTCGATAAAAATAATGAAAAGTCTTGGAAAGGTAATTCAATTTCTAACTCAACATATCATGATAGCGAAAGTTCTACAGCAGTTTCTGAAGTTTCTGCATATTCAGTGGATATTTTAAGTTTGCCTCTTTTTTCACATCAAGCCAATACAAATACTGCGACCCGGTATTGCTATACGGATTTTAAAGATTTATCAATAAAAGATAATCGTGTAACGAGTTTTAATTTTTACATTTATGTGCGCATTCAACTCGATCTTTTTTTTATAGAGCCAAGCAATTTCGGACTATAAATATAAAATATTTTTTAGCAAGTATTTGTATTTTATTTTATGTATTGTGTTGTGCTTATCGCTCGTTTTATGGCTTGAATTCGTAAGTTGATTTAGAAAAGTTTAGCAAAAATATTTCAATAACAATGATGTTTATTTATATTCAAATTAAAGATGACTTCCCGTGTAGCAGGGATATCTCCACAGAAGACCCTAATTTACCTTATATGTGCTTCCGGGTTGCACTTGATTACAGCTCCGCATTTATATTTTCCGTTTATCATCCCCACAACAGCGGAGTTACTATCTTTAAGAGTATATCGGAGAAAACTGTCTGCTCATCCCTGTCTGCTAACATTCACATTTGCGTTGACTTCCATATCAATAATGTGGAATGGCTGACCCACTCAAATAAGATTGATGAGGGGAGGTTCTGTCATGATTTTGCCATTGCCTATGACCTCACTCAGATTGTTTTCGAGCCCACCCGTGTGCCCGATACTACCGGTCAGTACGCAATCCTTCTAGACCTTTTTCTCTCCACTTCCCCTGTGCTATGCTCATGTGCCGTTCTATCTCCTCTGGGATCCTTCAACCACTCCGTTGTATCAGTTAAGTTAAAAATGAAATATAATAAGTCTACAGATGTACTTCTCCACCGTACTGTATACCGACACTCTATGGCTGACTGGGATAGCTTCCGTACATTCATATCTGATCTACCTCTCCATTCCATGATTAAAAACGATGTGTCCTCTGTAGTATCAGACCTGACCGAATGGTTACCTGTAGGCATAGACCAATTAATACCATCCAAAAAATTCCAACATAAACCTAACAGCCAGCCATGGTTCTCCCCTAAATGTGCTGCTGCCATCGCGTACAGAAATCACTTTTTCCATAGCTACCAAGGTAATAGATGCACTGAGACTAAAGCTACTTTCAGGACCGCCAGTAACCACTGTAAAAGAGTAATCACAAATGCAAGAGAGCTATATGCGCAATCCGTTAAATACAAAGTAGCTGAGCAGCGGCTTGATTCCCACCAGTTCTGGCAAATAACAAATAGGATCCTGAACAGAAGCGTGTGTTCTATCCCAACAATTATCAATGGACCAGAGGTCATCTCGTCAACATCCAACAAGGCCAAACTATTTGCCAAGAACTTTGCAGCAAATTCTACCCCATGCTACGGAGGCCATCAACTCCCCGTATTTCCTCCTATGACACACAACACGCTAGGTAACATATAAATATCTGTGCGTGAGGTCGCCAAGCTGATAAAGAACATTGATTCCAGTAAAGAAACTGGCCCTGACGGTATTCCAATTATAGTGTTTAAAAAGCCACACCCAGAACTTGCCCTCTACTTACCAAACTGTTTAAGCGTTGTCTTAAGGAGAAGTGCTTTCCAACACCCTGGAAAACCTCATCAGTTTGCCCTGTATTTAGAAATTCAGGTGATAAGTCATTTCCATCTTAATACAGACCAAGAAGTCTCCTGTGTGTCATGAGTAAGCTGCTGGAATCCATATTAAATAGAGAAGTAGTCAACCACCTCAGCAGAAATAACCTTCTTAGTGACATGCAATATGGTTTCCGTTCTGCTAGATGTACAGCAGACGTGCTAACGGTTATATCTCATAGAATTAGCGAATCTCTCGACAAAGGCTTCATTTCTAGGGCAATTGCTCTTGGCATATCAAAGGCCTTCGATAAGGTATGGCATAAAGGCCTACTTCACGCGATTTCCAGCTACGGTGTAACTGGAAATGTTTTCTCAATCCTTAAATCATTTCTCTCTGATAGGCTAATAAGAGTAGTGGTTGAGGGGCAGAAATCAGAGGCCCACAGTATTAATGCTGGAGTCCCTCAGGGGTCCATCTTGGGCCCAAATCTCTTCTTGATCTACATCAATGATCTCCCAAAATACATACTAAAACCATTCGTTGACATCTATGCGATTATCTATGGCAACACATCAAAGGCCGTAAATGACAAACTTCTCTCTGATTCTCTCTCCTCTGATCTTGAGCACGTGGTACAGTGGGGGAAGAGGTGGTTGGTTACCTTTAATGCCTCTAAGACCAAGCTCCTATCATTGTATCATAATCGCTCTGATCTCCATCTGGCATCAATTGAAATGAATGGCTCTCGTCTAGGGGAGGCTCCATGTTTTGATAGGCTTCTGGGTCTGACCTTTACTCCTGATCTTAAATGGAACACATACACCAAGTTTGTGGCCAAGGTCATGGGTAAATAGTGAGATCCTTCTACCGTTCCAGAAGATATCTCACTACTGATGCAATTCTCTATCTATATAAAAGCCAAGTACGTCAAAGGATGGAGTACTGCTGCCACATCTGGGCAGGAGCTGCTAAAAACAGTCTATCCTGCCTTGACAGAGTACAAAATAGACTTCGTGGTTTAGTGGGGGATACCCTTTTCTCTTCCCTGCAACCTCTTTCCCACAGAAGAGGCGTTGCGAGCCTGTCTCTGTTTTATCGTTATTTCCATGACAAGTACTCGTCTGAGCTCCATTCTCTGGTCCCCCCTCGTCAATCTTTCCAAAAAACACCCGTCTAGCTGAAATCACTGTCAATATTTTTCCCCACTCTTTATCCGTGCCTAAATCAAAACGTAGATTCCATGAACAAATCTTCTTTCTTAGAACTGCACGCCTGTGGAACTCTCTGCCGCTTGACTGTACCCCCCCCGACTTCAACTTGGATGTCTTCAAGTCCAACACAAACAAATTCCTGATGAACTGTTCCCTTAAGTAATGACATGTTATCAAATCTCCAATACTAACTTTTACTACGATACTATCCCATTGATTACTGTACACACAATAACCCTTATCCCCGAGTGGCTTCTGGGTCTTGATAAGTGGTGACCTTCATGTAAAAAAAATGAAATAAAATGTTAAATACAATTAATTCTGTTTCATTTCACGTTTCATTTTTTAAAGAAACTCAAAGAAATAATTTTTAAAGAAACTAAAATAAATTATTTGGAAAGTAAAAACAGATTTTAGAAGTTAGAGATTCTCACTGCATATGAACTGTTTAAAGTGATCGAAATCAGTTTGTTGTTCAAGTCTTCATATTCTTTTCAATTCTTCCAATAATAATATTAAATCAAATTCTAGTTTTATGTCGTCTATTTTAAGGTCTAAAACAAAACAATTACAACTTTTTTCACTCACGTTTTAAAATATTGTCATGTTAAGAACGGCGTTTGGAACAGACATACTCCCCATGTTAAGAATGGCTTTCAGAATATACACCAACAACCTCTCTATCTTAGGAATGTAGTTGATTTGCATTCTTCCTCTCTCTCCCTCTGTATATATATATATATATATATATATATATATATATATATATATATATATATATATATATGGCTTACACTCTGGAACTCTCTTTTGAAAGGAACTTTTACCACCGGCTTTGTTTTAAGCAAAAGCACAGCCCCCCTACCCGCTTAACTTTGGTCTTTTATTCTTTTGAAGTCTCGTGAATTCTCGCGCTTAGTCTCGCCTTTTTCACAATAAAACCAACCACGCTTACTGATTCTTCTTTTTCCCTCAGCTCCAGCGTATCGACAGCAGACAGAGCAGACCTTCTGTCTTTTAGAGATGACTGCATCAGATGAATTACTACTACACTTCCCCCGGTCCTTTGATCGCGCATGAGACACTCGGAGGGATTTTTTACGCCGTGTGCTTTTTCGCGGCGGCAAAATCACCGTGTCTTCATTGGGAATAGTACGGCGCAAAAGACCACACCCAGCACACCAGCTTCAACTGTTTTAACTATTCAGATACCGTGTGATCGGTTGAGAGGCCATGAAAGTCAGGAATCAGACGACTATCGAATACTTTGAATGCTATTTGTAAGCCGAAATAGCTTGGAAACTGTCGAGTCCTTCTGCCTTACACCCCGGTTTTATGTTTTGAGCAAAAGCATGGCGCCCTATCCGTCCAAGTTTGGTCTTTTATCCTTTTAAAATTTCGGAAATTCTCGCGGTTAGTCTCGCTTTTTTACAATAAAACTAACCACGCCGACCGCGTATTCTTTTCTTCTTCTCCTGGCCCCCGCGTATCGACAGCAGACAGAGCAGATCGTCTGTCTTTTAGAGATGATTGCGTTAAAAGAACAACTACTACATTGTCATTGAAAAATTCAATTCAGGTAACTTGATTGTGTAGTAGAACTGAAATCTATTCATTGTAGTCGCCTTCAGCCTCAATCATCGCCTCGATACAGGTTTGGAACTTTGAGCATGCCTTTTCCATAAGCACCGGCAGGAGCTCGGCGAATGGCGTCGATTAAACTGACGTTGACACCGAGGGATAACCACACTCTTCAACACATCCAGATACACTTTGGTGTTGACTTTCAATCTGACTTCGAAGATGTGAGGTGACATTATATGTCACCCACTTGAAACCACATCAAAAACCAAAACCGTGGCCGGATGTGCGTTTTGAGGATCTTGTTAATTGTTCAGTTTTCATAACTCGGATCACATAAGCATAAGTTGTACAGCGGTGCATCTCCAATCTTGCTCGTTGAAAATTGTGCCACTTTCAGATATGATAGAAGGCTTCTATTGCACTTTGGATTTGTACACAACTTGCTGACGGGTAGATTGTCTGAACCAGAAATGTAAACAGGTTTTCATGTAACGAAAATAAAATAATATCTTTATTTATAAGGCGACATATATATATGGAATTAAGTTTGTAAATATACAAGTGCTCTTTAACAAAACAAACTTAGCAATGGAGTAAAAGCCCTGCACTTAATATAAATAATGGATTTTTACCATCGAACTCGCCGGATTCAATTTCACGGTATTTATTTAGATAACTTTATAAAGTTTGTTTATATCTTTTTTTTTTCGTTTATCTCTCACATTATTATATGTATTTTTCTTTTTCACTAACTCTCCCCTTTTTCCACTACTGATATGTATCTCCATTTTAGCATTTTTTTTTACTTCTTTCCTACTGCTACATAAGTATAGCTTTTATCTTATTTCTGAACGAACGCTTTTAAATCATTTTTTTTTCTAAATGTGTATTCCTTCTTTTCTGACGAGAAGTAGTTAGCTTCGAAATGTCATCGCCTAAAACGTTTATTTTCTCATTTATGACTGTTCTGATTATATACTAAAGTTATATTTAAATTCGAATTATCAATTATATATATATATATATATATATATATATATATATATAATAATAATTGAATTTATGTCTGTACATGTATGTATATATGCAATTGCCTGCCTGATAACTGTACATTTATGTGTCTGTATGTGCTCTGTTTTTCCACCTTTGTCTATCGTGCTAGAGGACTACTCACACCTGATAGTATCCTGTATCTCTACAAAACAACCATTCGCTCATGCACGGAGGTATTGTTGCCACATCTGGGCCGGTGCATCTACCACTTGTCTCTCCTGCTTAGACAGTGTCTTCAATCTAACCCGATCCCACTTTGTCATCTAAGATCCAACCTTTGTCCCACCGCCACAATGTTGCAAGTCTGTTTTACAAGTATTTTAATGAGATGTGCGCTGATGAACTCGTTTCACTTGTGCTCCTTTGACGTACATATCTCCGACAAACCCGCTTAGCAGCAAAGTCCCATGCCTTTACTGTTGAGGTCCCTAAATGCCAGAAACAGTTTTTTGCGCTCAAACAAATCGATTATGGAATTCATTTCCTGCTACCTACTTCCCTAACTGTACTGATTTGCAGATGTTTAAATGTAATGTAAACCAACATCTTGTTAATCTTTCCTATGCAAATAGTAGCACATTACGTCCAAGTGGCGATGTGCCTTAAGTATAAAAGTAAATAAAAAATAAAAAATATCCATAAGTACATATGTGCGTATATATATATATATATATATATATATATATATATATATATATATATATATATATATATATATATATATTATTCCTTAATTGGAATTAATTTTTGAGATGAGCATTATATATTAAGTTATTGTTATTTTTTTGTTTCGGACTATTATTCTCATCTTTATTAGTTGTTTTTTTTTTCACTTTTCAAAAAAAAACAAAAAAAAAACAACTAATAAAGATGAGAATAATAATCTTAAATAAAAAAAATAAAAACATTAATATGTGCGTATGTTTTTTTTTGTTTTTTGTTTGTGCTTGCTTAGAATGTAGCTGTTGCTTGGTGCGCACTTGCGTGCCAATGCATATATGTGACGCATGTGTTTCGATCGCGCTAAATATCCATTATCATCACTATCGGATAATTTACCTTGTAATGTGACACTTTCCAGGTGTAAGGGACGCTTGATTCTAAGTGCATCCGGTCACTTGATCTCCTTCATTGTTTTCCAGTCAATGCCTTCTTTTTGTTCTTAATCTCACTTTTTTGTGTTTTCTTTGAATAAAACTGAAAAGGAAAGAAAAGGAAAGAATGTCGACCAGAAAGCTTACTTTAAATAAACTGGTCAATAAGGCGTCATTTACGACAACACGAACAACACGAAAAGAAAATTATTACTTTTAATATTGCCTTAGGATATCGTGGAATCAGTGTATAAAATCAGGGCTTTGTAGAAACACGAGTACGACATTTAAATAAAAGTAAAAAGATTATATATATTCATATTCAATAACAGAAGAACTGTATAATTAATTCAAAATAAGGAAGATTATATGTGTGCGCGGAAATCTAGAAATCCGAATTATTGACCTCATCTTTGGTTACCCCCCCCCCCCCTTGTGAAGGTGAACCATTAAGTCTTTGAAAAGTTTGCCAACTCTGCGGTGTAGCATTCTGCTTGTCTTCGGACCAGTGGGTGTTCTTATTACAACATATTGCAGTATTCTGATTATAACCATATTTTAGCATCCATATTAAAGAAACTGATGTTCATAGCCGTCGTCAAACTCGCCTAACGAATCGATAGCCATTATATGAAGGCAGCTGTGTATAAAAAGGGTGTATGCGTATAAATTAAGAGTACATACAAGTATATCAATATAGATTGGGGGGGATCCATGTTTTGACAAGCTTCTGGTTGACCTTTACTCCTGATCTAAAATGGAACACGTACATCAAGTCTGTGGCCAAGGTCGCTGGGAAAATGGTGGAATCCTTCTACTACTCCAGAATATATCTCACTAATGATGCAATTCTCTATCTATATAATAGCCAAGTACGTCCAAGGATGGAGTACTGCTACCACATGTGGGCTGGAGCTGCTAAAAACAACCTATCATGCCTTGACAGAGTACAAAATAAACTTCGTGGCTTAGTGGGTGGTTGCCCTTTTCTCTTCCTTGCAACCTGTCTCCTACAGAAAAGACGTTGCGAGCCTGTCTTTGTTTTATCATTATATCCATGGAAAGTGCTCGCCTGAACTCCAATCTTTCGTCCCCCACCCCTCGCTAGTCTTCCACGAAAAACACCCGTCTAGCTGAAACCACTGTCAGTAATCCCCCCACTCTTTATCTGTGCCTAAATCAAAACGTAGATTCCATGAACAAAGCTTCTTTCTTAGAAGTACACGCCTGTGGAACTCTGTTCCGTTTGCCTATTTCCCACCTGACTACAATTTGGATGTCTTCAAGTCCAACATAAACAAATTCCTGATGAATCGCCCCCTTAAGTAAGACACTTTATCAAATCTCCAATACTAACGATTACTACGATGCTATCCCATTGATTACTGTACACGCAATAACCCTTATCCCGAGTGGCTTCCGAGCCTTGATAAGTGGTGACCTTCATGTAAATAAAAGATAAATATGCAGTTAGCTGCATAAATGCGTGCAAGTGTTTAAATATATATTAATGGTAGTACGTATGGATATATCGTATGTCTCTAAATATATGGATTTATAGGTGCATGTATGTACGTCTATATGGATGTATAGGTTGATATATGCAAATCTTTATCAATACGCGTACGAATTAACGTTGGCATAGTGTGAAACTATTAACTGAATACATTCCTAATCAAATAGCATAATAGATACGCGTATAAGAATATTGATATGTTGATGTTTGCATGTGTAAATCTTGCTGTACAGACCCGGCGTTGCCAGATCAAAACTTCTTGCTCAGCGGAAAATGTAGTCAAATACGTTTTACAAATATCCTAATTTTTTCGATTTTCCTAAATGTGAGCTTAAAAGTTGGATTTATGGAAGAATAAAACACACCCATCATCATCTATGAAGATTAAACGGAAATAACTCTCATCGCTTAAATAAATAAAACTTATTTACGTTTGTAAAGCGCAACTGATGGGAATCATAATAATTACAAAATAAAATAAATATAAGTTAAATTTAAAATAAATTAAATAACTCAACTTCCAGAACAATTAGGATGATTCTTACACTAATAACCATTAAAACACGGAGCTAATTATTAAAATGTTTTTTCTTTTATGTAATATGCAGATGAAGTAACATTTTCAATGTAGATTTCCTTGGCATATATAGTATATCTGGAAATTATGCGGAATAAAGCATATAAAAGTTTGCTTCAAGTATGAAACGTAATTAATAATGATCAAAGTTATGACAGCAAGATCATTGGGAGTACCCTCAAAATGTGAATTCAAACGGTTCAACCCTTGAGGGCATAGCTTAACGAAGTTTCCAGCCCAGGTTATGGTCTTTGATGTGGTTTCAAGTGGGGGCCACATCATGCCACGTCACATCTTTGAAGTCAACTCGAAATTTAATATACAGGATACTGAGATTTGGGAAAATCTTTGTGATCGGTTTTCGACTAGAAATTCGGCTGTTAAGGGGTCAAAGTTCAACTATTTGACTTTTGTGAACTCTACCAAACTCCTCCGCCAATTTTGGGTATACATAATTGACATTTTAGATATTGGTTCTTTGGACATTGACCTAACTTAATAACTTGATTTGAGTCCAAAACAGTGTTAAGGGTTCATAATAGGGGTCAAAGTTTAAAAAATTTACCGCTTTTATTTTTTTTGCTTAACATATACCTCCACACACCCGGGCAATACCGGGATAAAATGCTAGTATATATATATATATATATATATATATATATATATATATACTGACAATTAGGACCCTAGATTATTCAGGAATATTTAAAATAAGGACGTAATATTTATACATCTATTACAGAAAGTTTGGACAAGATCGGAACTTGTTTTCAGATCACAATAAAGGGAACTTATAGCTAGTTTTCTCTGCCAGATATTCTTCAGCATATATCTGTCTACCCGGAAATGGGCTACTTTACTAAACATCTAGAAAATATCAGAGAATCTTCTAGACTTAGAAAACTTCGAGAAAGACATAATTCCCAACTGAAATTCACAAAGAGAAAACCTTTATTACTGACATTTAACTACAAAAACATAAATATCGAGTGTTCTATGACAAAACCTGTGAGACAGATATAAAAAGAGACACATAAGAATCTGGCATAAAAGATAGACTATAGGTTC
The DNA here is from genome assembly GCF_053919585.1 of Euprymna scolopes. NCBI lineage: Eukaryota > Metazoa > Mollusca > Cephalopoda > Sepiida > Sepiolidae > Euprymna > Euprymna scolopes. Next base: position 4,449,557 of record NC_136485.1, read on the forward strand.
TGTTTTTCGGATTTGAAACTGGCGGTATCAATGTTCTCCTGATCTTCCGTAACACCTATGTAAATAAATATTACGCTCTTATTTTTTAAACATTTCTTCATAATCGAACATTTTGTTGTGGTTCTTCTCCACTAATACTACACATTTCAAAAGTTGCAATATCCACGAATAAAGCCTTAATAACACAGCGGGTAACCATTTTTATAAACATATATAAGTATATATATACATGGGCTTTATTTAACATATATAAATGGGGTTTATCTATATTTTAATGCGAAAACTGGGGACTAAAACAATTGTACGCAGAAATAACCTATACACAGCAGCTATTCTTGCTTGAGATGAGTTTATCTGTTTTTCTGATATCAGAATTTTGTGATTTACCTCTTCAAGTACTACTACTGCTGCTCGAACAATTTGTGTTGGTGTTAAAAATGCAGTTGTTTGCATAGTTTCCAGAGTGCTATTGTCTCTCCTTGATTGTGTCTATTCATATCTTTTTGAGGACTAGTTTGCTGCATCTACCTATTATGGAGTTTATCATTTTTTCTTTGTCCACATGGCCTGCATTTGCTGTTGTCGATCTTTGCTTTGATATACTTATCTTATCCCTTATCTCGTTCTCTTATGTTTTTTTTTCATTCTTGTCTCTTGTTTCAGTGATTAATCCTTATTTCTTCTGTCATATATTTTCTTAGTTATTTGTATTATTCACATTTCTGCTATACACAAACTAGTTCTCTTCTTCCTAATTTCCCTTTTACGTGGTACCGACTAGGATCTTAATTTGGGTGTAGTGCATTGTGCATGGTCATATGTTTCCTGGTTTTCTGATTGAGATGCTATTCTTTGATCCAGCCTCCGAACTGACCATATTATACTTTTGATACTGTCTATTTTATGTTTATACCTTTTATTAAATTCCTACTATATAGTTTAGTTTCTATGACTTTTCTTGTTTTTCTTATTCGCCTCTAATTTTCTTTTTCATTTCTGTTGATCTGATGGGGTCTTCTAAAACTCCCAAATATTCGTCTAGTGTTCTTATCTCAGCTTTGTTGGCCGTTGCCTCCAGTTTGCCTTTTTGTATAACTAGTAGTCCGCATATTTCCATGCAGAATTCGATTGTGATATCTTTGCCGAAGATTTTGGTTGTTTTTAATAGCGTCTATAGTTTCGTTTTTGTATTTTGCGAAAGTTTCAGGTCGCCCATATACATTCAGTAGTTAATTTTTTGTCTATATTAGCGAACGGATACCACTTGACATTTATTCAGTATAATGTTAAGCAGCATCATGGCTACAATGAACAATAATGATAATAGGGAATCTCGTTTGAAAAAAATTGTTTATTTTTATCGTTCTTCAACTGTCAGTTCAAGACTCCATGTTCTTATTGTTTTTTCAATAGCATCTTTGGTATTTCTTTTTTTTTTTTTAACTTAAGCCACCCATTCTGGCAGGTCTGCTTCGTAGATACATTTCTTCATGTTTTTAATCAGTTTTTTATGTATCATCGTAAAATTTATCAACAAGTATGCGTGTATTCGGTCGTGACCTGGTGCTCTCGAGTTTGCCATTTTTTCGTTGAGGTTTCCTTGCTATTTTTATTTTCTGTGCCTTCTTCGATTTGCTGTGACTTTTCATTCATGTCTATCCGATACTTGACTTTCTTATTATAATCCTGTCATTCTGTAGTAATAGAGTTTTCTATCAGGTCGACTCGTTCAATTTTTGTTTTCCCTCCGCTTACATTTCGATAGGATTAGTTTTCATTGGTTTCATTTTACTTGCACTGTTCCGATTTTTAACTGCAGCATCTTAATCTTCATTCTCTTATTGCTATTTCCTGCTTTACTCTCCATGTTTCTTGTTTAGCCACTCTCTGCAAGTCACATATTCATTTTTCTTCTGTTTCCTGTTCGCTTTAATATTGTTTATCCCTGTCACTTATTTTTAAGTTTATTGGTCGTAGTTTCCAACCTGAATTCCTATCTGAATTTTGTCTGTCCATTTTTTCCTTTCTATTTTTCTACTTTAAGTTCTATACTTTCCGTCTTAACACCTACATGAATTATAATTTATTTCTGTAATAATATTTATACGGATGCATGAGAATATAACATATTCACTTCTGTTCCTGCTTTTAATTGCTTCCAATCTTCATTTTTTGAGGATGGGAGTTTCGTTTTTTTCTTAAGTGTATTACGTTTCCTGCTTCTGCAGTTTCATCCTCCATTAGTTCTCTGTTTTCGGTCTCCAAGCCTTTCAGGACTTCCACTGTGTTGTTCCTACGTGTGCGGTTCTAGTCATGGTTATTTCTGTCGTTCCAAATTTTAAAGCCAGCCTCTCGTGAGAATAAGCTTTGCTTGGTCTGCAGTTCTTTGTTCAGCTGTATGGACTTTCGAACTGGATTTCTTATGTAATCTACAAGGGTAGATTTTTCTCATTCCTTTAGTCATAACATACTTAGTTATTATTGTTGTAATGATTAAAACTTCAAACTTAAGCAGTTTCTTTCTTAGAAGGGATTGTTAATCAAACCCATTATACCGTGCGACCCAGTATGACGTTATGGAGCCTTAAACCTCATATTGTTTAGAAGTTTCCTAAGTATTCCAACACACATTTCTTGTGGTCTAATCTACTTTTCCTTATTGGTTTCGACTAGTTATCTAGAATATTTACCCAATGCCTCTATAATAGCTTATATGACAACATCAGTGTTTCTTTTATACTTCTAAAATAAATAAATAGGTTAAATGTTGAATATCCAGTTCATTGCTTTTGAATTGAAAGCCATGTTTAATTGTAGAATGGGTAGCTAATCTGTATAAACACCGCAATGAAAAATAGTTTTGGTGGCTAAATTTGTTTAATTTTTAGACTTTAAAAGTTAAAAAGTTTTGGTGGGTATCTTACTTGTATAAATCCTAAGTTGAAAAATAGAGTTTACAATGGGTAGCTAAGCTGTATTAATCTTGAGAAGAAAACTAGAGTATCCTTTGGATAGTTAATCTGTATAAGTTTTAGACTCCAAGTTTTTTAAACGTAGAGCAAATACCTTTTTCGTGTGAACAAGAAAAAATATGCAGACATGTTGTTCTAGAGGTCCAAACTTTAGTGTTCAAAATTCAAGAAGTGAGAATGAAGTTACGCCTTTAAAGTTTCTAAATTCAAAATTTCGAACGATGAAATTACTTATCAAAAATATTTTTGGTATGTAGATATTTTCATTAATAGTGCAAACATCGTATCTTTGTAAATGATTATATCCGTCTTACACCGATGAGTTTGTATTTTGTCTGTTCAATCATCTGATATTATAATTAATTGATTCAGAACTTGTTGATTTATGTTTAAAACATTTTGAGATATTTTTTGTTTTATACGAAGAGTTTTCGTTAAAAATGTAAAGGGGCTTTGATGAATAAAAGTATTTTTATTACAAAAATATTCTCCTACCTAGCAAACTTCACCTAATATTTACTTTATATATTTTTAAAACAAAAATTTAAATTTAACTTTTTATCTTGATGCATTTATGTCATTATTAGTATAACCCTGTATTTGTCATTTAAACTTTTGCCTTAAATAATCAGATATTACGTCTTTCTAACATAAACTGCTGAAATATCATTTTTGTGTTATCTCCCGTTTATCGGCGGGTAAATCTTTAAAAGCGTTAACAACATAAACAGACGCCATTGTTACAAATGAGAATGTTTCAGAGATCAGGCACTCTGGCTCCATAGAAGCCGCCCATGATTGTCCAAGCGTCAAAGAACACTTTAATTCATTATATTTTGATCTACGTAAAAAAGTAAACAGTTTATTTTTATGCGAACAGATATGATCAAACGAGAAGAGGCGTTTAAAAAGAAATTAACATTTAAAACAAAAAATAGAATAACATTTAAATTTCTTTTCAGCTTTTGTTTCTCTCATGAGAATTGTAAACATGGCGGATGCATTAATTCGTCGTTAAAATGGAATCATAAGAAATTGTTGCACATATTAAAGCAGTTGAAATCGTCAGCTTTGAGAGCGGCAACCATACAAATACAGTTTATGACAGGAAAGCCGGGTTTTTATCATATGTTACTGAATGTATTGCATCTAAGACTAAGTGCTAGTTCTCTCAATACTGTTTTTATTTTAAAAATCAATTTTCACCCCAAACAAGGCACAGTGCCACTTTGAAGTAGGGGGCTACTATCGGGGACATAATTTGCGGGGGCATTATGAAAGGAGATGAGTAGCAAGATATTTGTTCACATTACACTTGAACTTATCAGTACAGTTGGGAAAGCAGAATTCCGGAAGGGAGTTCCAAAGACTTGCAGTTCTGGGGCAGAAAATATTGGAGTAAAAGGCTTTCTTACACCTAGGGATCTCTACTGTAAAGGGGTGGGCCTCAGTTGCTTGTTGGGTTTGTCGGGTGTAGTCACGTCGAGGAGGTACAAGTGCTTGTAGTTCGTCAAAGCATTCACCATTAAAGTAGATATAGATCAGGCAGAGGGATGCAACATTTCGTCGATGGGACAGAGGCTGAAGCCTAGATGACAGTTCAGGTCCCATCAGGTTGGTGACTCTCTTTTGAATCCTGTCAAGGAGTGAGGTTGCACCAGCCCAAGTGTGACAATAATACTCCATACATGGGTGAATGGTGGCCTTATAGAGGTACAGAATACTTTCAGGCGTTAGTAGTTTTCTAGCACGGTAGAGAGAGCCCACCTTCTTTGCAGCAGCCTTGGCAATGCTCTCAATGTATCTATTCCAGTTCATGTTCCCTGTAAACGTTAGGCCGAGGAGTTTAAAAGAAGTACTTTCAGGTAATGTGTTCTTGGCCATTGCTATTGCTGGTAGTGAAGGTTTTTTGTAGTTATTGAAGGACAAAGCTTAGTCTTGACAGTATTGAATGTGACCAAACATTTTTGTCCCCATTCTACTATTCATATTAAAAAACTTTTTTATATTTATTAAAAAAAATACAACGTTTTTTATATATGGGTCGTGGAATTGCATTCATCTGCAAAAAATCTAACTAAATTGCTATATTCTTTTAAACGTTCGTTTTAATTACGAGTAACTTCGTACTTCTCTGATACCGATTTTCGGTTTTCTCATGGGATGATCATCTTCAGTTAACTATTACGTGTACTTATATTCATGCAGATATTCTAAATGACTTATACTTGCGTAATATTTGCTTGAAAAGGTTATAGCAAACACAGACCCCTTTCTATATATATACGGGCGACAAAAAAAAAGTCCGCACTTGTCATTTTTTTCAAAAATTGCAAATTTAAGTTAAATTTAATGTAACTGTTTAAACAACCTATACCTCATTTGATTCGCCTTTTATTCTTCTATAATTTTACCTATTAATATTTTACTTTTAATTGAAATATTCTAGTGTACACGTCAATTTAAAAAAAAACAACTTTAAATTGAGGAGGCAAAAAGAAAGTCCGCACAATGGAAAATTGTTATTTAAATGTAATTTTAAGACGTTAATGCCAAACAAATATTACAGGAACACAATTAACTAGCTAATATTTAGTAGCATAGCTATTCTGCAATTTGACAGCTAGCAATCTTTTGGGAATACCTTGAATTAGACTGCAGCATTAATCCGGGAAAGGCCATCCCACTTTTCTTTTATTTTTGTCCAAAGTTCTTCCAAATTTGAAATTTTATCATTGCGTAGCTGTTGCTTGAAGTAATGCGATACGTTTTTGAAAGGATTGAGGTCTGGAGTTTGTGCAGGCCAATCCAAACACGGAATATCACGCCGCTCTTCCAGGAACCGCTTGTAATTGCCAACTGTGTGAATAGGAGCATTATCATCCAAATTCCGACCAAAGTAGGGTAGAAAATGCTCAGTCAACATATTAATGTACTTGGTCGAATTAATTCGACCTTGCAAACGAACTATAGGCCCTCGACCATTGGCACTAATAATGCCCCACACCAAAATTGAACCTCCACCACCTTGCAGCATTGAAACTGAACACCTAGGATTAAATTCTTCGTCTTTCCTCCGACGGACGTACTGCCTACCATCACTGCCTAGCCTATTGAACTTGCTTTCGTCGCTAAAAAGCACTTATGAATAATATGAAAAATCATGATTTTCATTGCATCTGACGAATCCAGACGGCACTATCTGTTCTTTACAGAAATCATTGACTTGAGTCTTGCAACATATCCTTGCAAATTAAATTCCTTTAATCTGTTCTTGACAGTAGAAAGAGAGCACTTTTTAACAAGATTGCACTGTTGTTGGATCTGGAAAGCCGTTTCAAATCTGTTTCTTAGGCTGCTGATCTTCATAGCATTGTCTTCCCTGTTAGAATGAAATCTAGTACGACCAGATTTAGGGGCATCATGAACACTGCTGGTGTTGTAGTGTTTTTGTACAGTCTTTCGTACCGTTTTCTCATCACATTTCAATCTGCGGCCGATTTCTCGATTGGATAAACCAGAAAGGTGGAGATTAATGAGCTCCTGACGATCACTAAGAGAAAGTCGTGGCATATGGACTAAATGTTACGTTGTATAACTTAGAACAACAACAATTACGATTAGCGATGATTTGTTGCCTGTTGGTGGATATTTTAAACTGATTTAGGGGCGATAATTCAAGCTGGTTTTAAGCGAATTTTAGCTGCGGACTTTCTTCTTGTCTCTTCAATTTGAAGTTATCTTTTTTAATTGACGTGAAGAGTAAAATATTTCAATTAAAAGTAAAAGATGAACAGGTAAAATTTTAGAGGAATAAAAGGCGAATCAAATGAGGTATAGGTTGTTTAAACAGTTACATTAAACTTAAATTTGCAGTTTTTGAATAAAATATAAGTGCGAACTGTCTTTTTGCCAGCACTGTATATTTATGCGTATATATATTTGTTTAGAAAATATTTATGCGTATATATATTTGTTTAGAAAATATTTATGCGTATATATATTTGTTTAGAAAATCGCCTACCAAAGTCCTGTGTCAGTTTTACGTCTACAGACATGAGGCTTAATATATAGGGTATTCAGATCCATGCGAAACTTTAGATTTCGGTTTTAGCCGTGGTAAATAGGTACATACGTGGGAAAATAAAAATAACCATGGAGTTTATCAGGTTAAGGTCGAGCAACGTCATTACGAACATGCATGCGTAATGTAATAGTTATTGATTCATTTTTCAATTTTTAACCTTGCAGCAAACATGTCTTCACACCTCAAGTATTAACGCCAGAGGAAAACGTAAATCATAAGGTAAACGTTTTGGTTTCGATTTCTCGGTGGTGGCGAACTTTAAAACTTTAAATCATTACTATATATTGAGTCCAATATAATATACTATAACATAATAATAAATACGAAATCTGCATTAATCAAAATATCATATTTAAGCGTATTTTTACGACCGGACAATGCCGGGAGGCCTACTAGTATGTACATATATATATATATATATACATATATATATATATATATATATATATATATATATATATATATATATATATATATATATATATATATATATATATAATCTAGCAGGGTGACCCAACACTCTCATATTTTTATCGTCATCGTTAAAATAGTCCATTTTAAAATCAAATATATTAATTGCCTGCTTTATTTAGGGACCAATTGCGATGCACCCAGAGGAAGCTATACATGTCTTCCGCAGTGACTAAGTTCTTAAAATATTGTAGTCCACATTACACTGTAGAGAACCTAATGTTGACTTTATAAAATTATTTATGTATATATAATGGTTTGCATTGAAGTTTAAAATGCAAAAGTCAAGTATCATGCTTTAGTTGTGTTCTAAACAGAAACAATTATTTCAAACACGCCCTCGTGATATCAAAAGAGCTACTGTTGATTTTACATGCCTGACATTACTTCTTGTGCAGTGATAATGGTTGAATTTAAGTTTAAAATGAAGTCTTCAAGTAGCCTTGTGAAATTGTACTTTAAACAGAAGCATTCATTTCTAACGCGCCCCTGTCATATCAAAGAACCTACTGTTGATTTTATATGTTGGGCTTTTCAGCTTGTGTGATAATAAAACTTCTCAAATATACTTGTAATGTTAGGCTGTGTAAGATGTTAACTTTGATCCAAATCGCCAGTTCCTTCTTTCATCGGATTATTTGATTATCGTTACTTATCGAAGACCTTCCAACACAAAATCTAAGACACATAAAGTACCTTCGTGCGAAATTTCGTAAAATAGACTCAACCGTTTCCGAATGAATAGGGAACGAACTCACTGACAGATACACACACACAAACTTCCTTATGTGTGTGTGTGTGTGTGATGAGACACTTCTAATAGTTTTGCTGATTCTAATGCAATTACCCATAGTCTTCTTAAATTTTGATTCCAATACAATTACTGATTCTGATTCCGATTCCAATAAGAAAAGCGATCAAAAAGACGAAGCCACAACATACGAGTAATATTGATCCCCGCTTCCCCTATTGGAATATTTCATTAAATGGGGTCGATTTAAAGTCGTTTATATAAAAATGTTCCAATATTATCGCAAGGTATACAAAGAGATTTAGGTATAAATACACTAAAGTTATTAAAAAAATAAGAATTTATTTACGACGTCTTTGTTTTTATTTCTGTTTAATAAGATTTTGCCGTGCAACAAAATCCATGCATAACGGATATGTTCATTTTTATTTGTATTTCACCGATAATTTATATACAAAATACACATTGAGAACCTCGCACATAAATCATAAATTCCTCTCATGTGAAAAAACTTATACATTTATAAAAATGTAATGAAGGCTACCGGAAAATTTGTCCCATAATAATTCTACTCTAAGGGATTTGATCCAACCTAAAATTTTTTTTCTTAAACTCTAATGATTTTTGGTGAAAGGGGGAGACGGGCAGACATTTTTGTATGAAGTTTTATTGATTTTCTTACACTGAATAAATTTATTACGGGCAAACAATTTGATTCATATTTTTAAGCCATCTTATGGAAAATATTTTAAAATTAAAACTTAGTAATATTTAGTGAAAAATATTATATATATATATATATATATATATATATATATATGCATTTACATTTTTTCAAAATATTCACACTTTTTTCGAGTAAGAGTAAATATGGTATTATTGTGAGTGAAATGATTCTAGTTAAGAGCTAGGTAGACATTGTAAGCTAGAAAATGACCAACGATACCTTTTACCACACTTTTGGTGACATTGTTCTATTTTTAAGTAAATAACTCAAAGTATAGTACCTGTTCTGATACTACACTTTATCTTTTCAGTCCTCAGTCAGTGAAATAGAAATCTCAGTTTAGAATTCCCCTTCTTGGAGAGCTGGACTTTGTACAGTATAAATCAACCTTATGTCTAAATCTGTTTCATTGGAAAGATAAATTAACAGAATGACGCGTAATTAATTACACACTTAGCTAAATCATTTCCCACCAAAAATGATTCTACGTCTTTTTAAAATACCTGACAGAGAAAAGAGAAGAATCGAAGCGAAGGGTCAGTTTCTTATATAAATTTAATTTTTACCAGTAACCTCAAGTCTGACCAGAATAATTATAACACCACACTCAATCGCATAAAAGTTAACATATCCCTAAAGACAACGCACAGAATATATCTGAACAAATTTATTTTATTAACTGACCTAAAAAAATAGAATAGTTCAGGCATTCGGGTCTACTTTTACATTAATTTTACATGTGAAACTCTAAAGTTCTAAAAGAATTCACATTTTCCTTGCCGACAAATGTTTCAGATTTCTCGCACGTAATCGCCTGAAAAACATAGAATCTCACTTTTGTTTAAGGGAATTTACTGAAGACTTACACGTACTGCTTCTACAACAATACCAATTTTTATGTACTAAAATCACCTACTTAACTTTATTATCCTGTATATGTACACACCTATACAAATAAATGTGCGTGCATATGAATATGCGTTTGCATGTGTTGCTGTATACGGGAACACATTATTTCAAAGAGTCTATATTAAAGTATCACTATGAAACCATATCGAATGAACATCTCACAATAGATTGGTAGCTGTCGGTCTTTCGTGATCAAGTTCAGTCATATTGTGTGCATCGACCGATGGAGGCATCCAGTATAATTCATGGCGCCTCTTTATATCGTTTATTCAGGCATAGTTTTTTTTCTTTTTCTTTTTGAATGAGCCACCTCAGCCCTCCACTTTTACGTGTTGTTCTTTTCTGGATTTTATTTAATGTAGTTCGTCTTAGTTTGACTCTATGAAACCAACCATTTGTTGAAAATACAGAGATTTCTACACAAACATGACAGAAAAAATAAACACTGACATAAATATTTTTCCTACGATTAATATTATATATTTATATTTGCAGATAAGAATAGTGTTGAAATATCTTAGATATTAAATTGCATTTAACAACAGGGAAACATGCCACAAACCAAAGGAGGATCAGACCTATAAAAATTTCTGCGAGGACGAATAGTGGGTCAATTTGAAGGCGGTCTTAGTCAACGCAAAATAGCAGTAAATCTTTCAATACACCTTTCTACGATTAACAGTGATCGAACAATTCACGAGAGGACAAAGAGTGCACAAAACCTTACCCACGCCGCCCCGGGCCCTCTGAACGAACCTTGTCATCTTGTAAAAAGAAATATTGCAACACAAGCTGGTGTCAGGCCCAGAACAGCTGTCAGGTATCTTCATAAATTGGGCTGCTATGGTAAAGCTGCGACAAGGAAACACCTTCTTCGTTCTGACAATATCAACCGCAGAAAAGATTGGGCTCGTGAGTTTGACTTAAAAAACTGTAGCAACACAGAAATATGGGGGGTATTAGGTTATGGTATGTGGCGCAATTTGGAGTGATGGTCGCCCAGACCTTGTAGTGTGTAAAGAAACATACAATTCTGCTAAATATGTTTCAACATGATATGAAAGGCTCCTATTAATATTCTCAATGGGTAAATTGAATCAAGTTAGCTCCCTATTTGTGGAAGACGGAGCTCCTTGTCACTTTATTAGCACGACAAGCATTACTTGAGGCAAAATTGATTTAATAAACTTTCATGGCACAGTCTCCTGATATGGACCCAATTAAACATCTTTAGGGCATATTAAACCGGAACGTTCGTAAAAACAAAAGAGAGGAATCCATCTTCTAAGTCTGAACCTTGAACAGTATTGCGTTAGACATGGCAAAGAATTTCTCAAGATAATATACTGCAACGTATCAATGCCATACTTAGAAAGGTCCCAGCATTAAAACAGCAAAGAAAATGCCAACCAAGTATTTGTTAGTAAACTTTTGATAATTTAGTTTTGATTTTGTTCTATAAATTAGATGTTTAAACATCAATAAAAATACTAAAATAATTATCTAAATTTGCATCATGAAGTACATATCATACATACATGTGCAAAACTTAAATCTGAGACACCTCGTCGGCATTCCGCAGTGAGGGCGTCTCAGATAACTAGCGATCAACTTGCATCACTTGAAGTGTTCTTTATGAATACAGAGAAACACATTTACACTAAAAAGGACGTAGTTTCAATCGGGTTAATTCCACCGATTTTTAACAAATTCTATATGACAAACTATGTCAATGGTATTATTTTACTTCTAATAAAGAACACATATACACATTTCAAACCTTCCCCCCCCCAAAAAAAAACTTTGTTAAAAATTTACTGTAGAAGAAAACATAAAATTCAATTTCTTGGCGTTCCTATTCCTTTATTATGTTTCTCACTTGCGTTTCAGATGGAGCATGTTTATTGCTTGTTGTATGAAGTGGCATCAGCAGGATTACCGATGTGTTGTCTCATACTTTTCATGGCAAGTGCTTTACTGAACTCAAATGTATGGTTCCTTCTTGCCAAACTTTCACGGAAACCACTCGACTAGCTACTATAACTATATACGATTTCCCCTACATTCTATCTGTGCCTAAATCAAAACGCAGATTCTATGAACAAAGCTTCTTTCCCAGAACTTCCCGCTTATAGAACACTGTTCCGTTGGCCTGCTTCCCTGTTGAATACAGCATAATAGCGTTCAAATCCAATGTAAACAAGTTCTTGTTGAGCTGTTCTCGTAAATAACCAAATTCTACCTAATTTACACGATTAACGATTACTAAACTGCCATTTTACATTTATTAAACCTTATCCTCCAGTGGCCTTCGGGCCTTCATAATTGGTGATTCCCAAGTAAAAATTAAAAAAAAAAACATTTTTGCAAAACCGGAGTGCTCATTTTCTGGCAGCGCTGATATTCATCCCACTTTCCGCCATTGTGTTATATCAACTTGTGTTGGTAAGGAGGTAAATATCGAATGTTCACAAAATGTGTGACTAAATGAATCAGAGCGGGTGCGGCGAGAGAAAGTACTTTCGCTGCAAGATTATCTATGTTCTACGCTTTATCTGTGCCAAAACCAAAACGTAGATTCCATGAACAAAGCTTCTTTCTTATAAGTGCCCGCCTGTGGAACTCTCTTCGTTTGTCCTGTTTACCACCTGACTACAACTTAGAAGTCTTCGAGTCCAACATAAACAAATTCCTGATGAACCGCCCCCTTAAGTAGGACACGTTATCAAATCTCCAATACTAACGATTACTACGATATTATCCCATTGATTACTGTACACTCAATAACTCTTGTCCCCGAGTGACTTCCGGGCCTTGATAAGTGGTGACCTCTATGTAAATATATATATATATATATATATATATATATATATATATATATTATTCAACCTGATATACGCGTCTGTCTTAGTTTTTCCTTAAAGATTAACCACCACAACTTGCCAACGAGGATTCGAATCCTCGCGACGGAAATAAAAAGTTTAAATACCTCATTGTTCATGAACAAGTAGCTTACAAGGAATCGAGAACTCATGTCGAAACTTCAAATTAAAACAAAAACATGTTTCAAATAGCACTGCAAAATTGAATTGAAAAGAAAAAACACACACGAATTAAGACGTTGGATTATTAGAAAGCAGGAAAATCGTCAAACCAGTAACACGAAAATAATTACTTTAATTGTAAGTAAAACTGTCTTCCTTATTACTATGAAATCATTGTATTGTTCTTCAATAACACACACGCACAAAAGTAAAAGAAAAAAAACTTGCTAAAGACATTTTACAATGTAAAAATTCTAGGGAGAAGGACATCCCTCTAACTTTGAAAAAATACAATAGATAAACTTTATGCCGTCAACCCAATTTTTAAAAGACCATCGAATATCAGCACGTTCAATAAACCCTTATTTATAGAATGGCTCTCCTCTCAGATCGAGTAGATTTATTAGTTTCTTGAGTGCCATGTGAATCATTTCACATTTAAAACTGCCATAAATAACTAGTTTGACTGTTAGATCAAATGACGTAAAGGGGGCGATTCTATAAAAATAGCGAAAATTTAAGTACAAGCCAAAAAAAATTACTAATCTGAAAAAGGCAGGGAAAGCAAGCAGTACGAGGGGCGTGCCATAAGTAATTCCCCTGACCCACTTCCCATACCATAAATCAGATACTATCATACAACTTATAGATAGGAATGAAACTAGCAACATTAAAGTGGTGAAAGATGCTGAGAAATAGAAATGGCAGAGCAAAATAAAACAAGTAAACTACGAAGGGAGTGCAATAAGTAATGGCCGTGACCAACTTTCCACAGTAGTAGAGCAACGAAACTTGGCACAGTTGATAGTTTTTCTCTACATACAGACCATGCAGAGTTATGCATTTCTCCCATCCTTTGATGCAGCTCTGGAGACCGCTTTTGTAGAACACCCCAGGTTGGTTCTCCAACCACGAGGTGACTTCAGAAATCAAGGCTGCATCATCTGGGAAACGCTTTCCTTTCAAAAAAAAACTTCATCGCTGGGAAGAGGTGAAAGTCAGAGGGTGCAAGGTTAGCAGAGTGGGGAGGATTGGGGGGATTTCATAACCACACGCCCGTGCTTCTGATCTGGCGACATGCGAGTTGTGGACCGGGGCGTTGTCCTGCAGGAGGCGGGTACCTTTGCTGATCTTGCCCCGCCTCTTGATTTTGATAGCTCCCTTAATATCCTCAAAAGTGAAGAATAATAGGCTCCTGTAATTGTGAAACCCTTTGCCAGAAAATCTGTCATCACTATTTCATCCTGGTCCCAGAAGACTATGAGCATGTCCTTGCCAGCGGAGGGCTGCACCCTTGCCTCCTTGGGAGGTGGTGAGTCAAAGTGCTTCCACTGCATTGTCTAGGCTTTGGTCTCTGGATCATAATGATGGACCAAGTTTTCATTCTGTGTAATCAGTCTTTTGAAAAACTTTGACTCATCTTCTTGGCATATCTTTAAATTCATCCTCGAGTACTCGCCGCGTTTTCGCTTCTGGAATGGTATGAGCAACCTAGGAATACATCTGGCAGACACTTTATGCATATGCAAATGGTCATGAATGATAGTTTCCACAGATCCTGTACTAATCCTGACATCTGGGCTATTTGACGAATAGTAATGCGCCGATCTTCCAAAACCTCAACTTGACGAACAGATGCCTCATCAATTGTAGAAGGGGGGGCGACCAGGTCTGGGAGCTGTTTCCACAGACTTTCGGCCATTTTTTAATTCTCGATGCCAGCGTTTTACAAGGTCATATGATGGGGCATTATCACCATAAGTTTCTTTCATTTCATCAAAAGTCTCCTGTCGTGTGCGTCCTTTCAAAGACAAAAACCGGATCACTGCTCAACATTCAACAGGCTCCAGTTCACAACTAACTCAGTTCAAACACCTGTAAAACAGAAACCACAATTAGTGCAGAGCTGTAATTTGCCACATAACCTGTAGAGATATAAATCATTGCACATGCAAAATTTCAGGTAGATCAGACACCTGGAAGTGGGCCAGGAGCATTACTTATTGCACGCTCCTCGTATGTATATTCACAAGCAAAATTGGTCGAAACTTTAAAATAAACTGCCTTCAAATCTATCCGGTCGATGCATGGGACAACGATGGCCCCCAGACTGTTTCTACCGAAAAAGGTCATGTAAAAATTGTCTACAAATATTGCCCACAAGACGGTGTACTGTAGAGAAAAATATAAAAAATCAGCAAACAGCGAATCAAATGAAAAGGCAGATAAATTAAACTTTAATTTGATTCTAGGTCGAACCTTTTTATCAATGGAGAAAAAAAAACTAAGAATGAAAGACAGACAGGATCGCCCATTCACGAGGGGGAGAAAAAATCAAAGTGAAGATGTTTTAACACTACTATTACAGTAAATGACATCACAAAAGAAGTAAAAGTTTCATCCCATAAAAATGCTGAGAACTTATTTGAATCTGATTGGATGAAGTGGTTTAATTTGTGGAACATATTTTGCCATAAAGGTGGAAAATACGACAACAGATGCCTAAAAGACGAATTAAAAAGAACAATTTATTTGTTTCAGGCCGCGAAGGAACTGTAGTCTGGCCAAACACAAGGCGAAACAAAAACAACTCTGTTTATATCAATCAAAATTCTCTCCTCTACCAAAAATGGGCGCCTGGCCACGATTTGAAAAACGAACCAAAAAACTTGATCGTTAGTCATAAAGTGATAACATCTTCTCCAACCGACCCAGTTGTAATTGCCCACTTTTTTCTCATGGTACAAAATGTACAGTTGCACCGCCATATGTATTGACTGCAACTACGTTTTTCCCTATATTTGGACATTATTTACGTACAGCCAATATTACTCAAGGATATTACGTTTAGCAAATTAATAGTACCTGATATTAGGTTCATTAATTAATAGATCCCATTTTTTTTTACATAATATGGAATCGTTTTACCCAGCGTCTATTCAAAATAGACAGTTTCATAAGGCGTGCACACTAAAGGCATCCTCGTTACTCATTGTATGATGGATTATTATTAGCGGCGTTCTAAGTTTTTCATTGACCCGGGTTATTTATCTCTGACAACACAAAGTAATCATTTGCTTTAATAAATTCTTCCGATTAATACGTCCTACGAATATCTGTAGCAATTAGTACAAGTTAATCGCATAACGTTGAACCTGAACGAACTATTATCTGCCTCACCGGCAGAAAAGGTGTTTGCTAGATAAATGAGATCCATGTTTGACAAATTAATTCCCAAACATAAAAAAAAAACAAGTAAGGTCGAAAAATGTCAACATAACGATTTCTTTCAAGCCAGAAAAGCTCTAAAATATTTTTAAAAGAATATGCCGTACTGAGATACAACTAGATAGTGTCTATAACCCAAAGGCAAAAACGCACTCATTATTAGGTTGACAAAGAAAATTCTTGCTAAATTTTAAATTTGGATTCTAAATGATGTATTTTCAAATGAGTTTTCGTTAGAACACCTTTACTTTATATCTCATTTTTAAAGAGCGTGTTTCGTTCTATCTAATCGTATGAATTTCAGTCATTTTCAAACAATTTCTTCAGAATGTTGAATAGAAGATAGCAAAAAGCAAATTCACACAATTTTCTTATTTCGATTCTAGTTTGACGTAAAAGCTGATGAAACAGCTCCTGATACCAACGAATGTGTGAGATTTGCAAAAGACAGGTTCAACACTGAACCTATGAAGAAGGTACTCGCACATGCACATAGTGACTTTTATTTAATTGTAGGCATAAGGTGATATGAGGTGTATATATGGTGTCCGTATATATTTCAATTGTATTCAATCTTTGAGTAGAGCTTAATAATAATATGACAGTATATATCTATAGCAAGTAACGGAAAATATTCCCCCGTAAAACATCTTTCTTATTCTATAAAGAGGAAATACAAGTTTGTCGATTACTATCTCCACAAGAAACCACCAGACTAAATTCAGTGTTTGCAAAAGTTTAATAAGCTGATTTTACGTTTACTATCTGAGCGATCGTATTTGGCTTTAATATTATTCCGTCTGGGGCCATTAAGCAAAAGCCCCTTGTTTTCATTAACACACTATTTTTATGTGGGTCAAGTTAAAAGGTGACCTTATTTAAAAACATGTGGACTAAACAAGTTACCTTTTGTGTTTCGTTATATTACAAAATAAAAAAATATATATATTGCATCCATTGGTATTCTACATAAAAAATGTAATTGTCGGGATTATACACAGTAGAATGAGAATAAAGCAACATTATTGCATATCCCTTATTATTTTCACAGCCTCTATGAATATAATGGAGCGAAACTTCAAAAATATGATGAATTATTCAATACTAAATACCGCATAAAATATGTATGGCAAGCTCAATGAGTAATTCAACTATTCGAATTTCCTTAAGATATGCGTGCACCTGTAACAAAATGTGTATTTGCATGTGTTTCCATGGGTAAAACTGTTTGACATTAAGTTCCGGGGAATAAAGACCCGGCAGTGCCGTAAATCAAGAGTTAAACTGCTGTGATCAGTTGGGGTAACATTCTGTCTGAAGGGCACCAGATGTCCAATCTCAGTTTCGTGGCCACAGGTGACAGGCAAAAAGTATTTGCCAACACCATGGGGGATCTTTTCAACGACAGATGGCACGCTGTGTCAGTGAAGAATGTCAAAACAGAGTAAAGACATTTCGACCGCTCACTCGGAAACTATTTTTATATGACTGGAAACGAGATAAAATAACCTCTCTTTTTTATAAGCAACGATAATACGTTGCTTATAAGCTTTGTAGTAGAAAACATATTCTCGTCACAGAAGGCTTTAACAATATTTTATCGTACACTTTAACAACTCTCTTGAACGTTAAATCAGCATAATAATTATAAATTGGCAATGACTACACGTAGATCCCCAATATCATATTCTTGTTTTTCGTATTCCTTATGAGATTTTTTTTCATCCTTGTTCTTTACTAAAAATCGACCCATAATTTACGTGCTCAAATAAAATAGCAAATTCCTAGTAAAATCGCTCTAAATGGTGTTAGTCGATTTCATGTAAAGAATGTGGATAAAAAGTTAATTGTTTATAGAAATAGCTGCAGACAATGTGTGACGCTATTTGATGATTATCGCAGAAAAACTTCGTGGTTTAGTGGGGGAGGCGCTTCTTTCTTCCCTGTAACCTCTCTCCCACAGTAGAGACGTTGCGAGCCTATCTTTGGTTTATCGTTATTTCCATTGCAAGTATTCGTATGAACCCCAATATCTGGTCCCCTATCGCCAATCTTTCACGAGAAACACCTGTCTAGCTGAAACCACTGTCAATAATTTTTCCCACTCTTTATCTGTGCCTAAACCAAAACGTAGATTCCATGAACAAAGATTCTTTCTTAGAAGTACACACCCGTGGAACTCTCTACCGCTTGCCTGTTTCCCACCTGACTACAACTTGGATGTCTTCAAGTCCAACATAAACAAATTCCTGCTGAACTGTCCCTTTAAGTAAGACACTTTATCAAATCTCCAATACTAACGATTACTACGACACTATCCCATTGATTCCTGTACACGCAATAACCCTTATCCCCGAGTGGCTTCTAAGTATTGATAAGTGGTGACCCCCATGTAAAAAAAACAAAAAAGACAGGAAGATGGCTATTGACCTTAGTCGTTAATAGATTAAGACTATTGAAATGAGAAAAGCAACTTGTAGAAAGAAATAAGTTACAGGAATAAAATGCCATATTACAATCAACACAGCGAATAGAGTGAGGCCACTACAACAAGTGAAACTAACTGGAACAAAGGAAGTAGGGAGTATATCAGACAATTCTAAAAAACATATGCGGTGATATTATTTATAAAAAGCAGAGACTAGCAACATCACGTCTATGGCTAAGAGGTTGAAAACAAAAAAGAAAATAATACATAAATAGGTCTTAATTATAGGTACTATTTCCAATATACCATGTCAGAACTTATCAGAGTTTAATGCAGGTAAGACATACACACGGAAACGAGATACTAGTTTCCCAGTAATATATTTTGTATACTTATATACTTTCTATTCAAAACTATTATTGCAGAAAATTTTTATTAAAGGCTATACTGATTTGAGTTAACTGATTAAATATTCATTACTTGTTCGATTTTATTAAACTTTCGTCTTCAACTAATCTGTAGTATATGTTCTGTTCGCGGTCAAATTCCAAGAAATCTGATACAAGTGCAATATATGAATACGCATCTAAAGAATAAGATTTTATTCACATTACATTGAGAACCTGTCACACAAAAAAGCGGCAAATAGGCGCTAACAGATTTCCATTGTCATATATAATAGTTAATCAATACGGCATAATTACGTTGAAGTTAAGCAATGTTGAGCCTTGCCAGTACCAGATTGGTGATAATTTTGAAAATATTAGGAACTGTATGTAGGAAAACTTGCGGCAGCTTCTGCATCTCATCTGGCATTAAACAATCTTGATAATGTCGTTGCGTGGGCTTTTATCATATTGCGAGTAATCCACTGTCTCTAGGATTATCATATCGTATTCGTCATTGCGATGGACGAACCGATTATTACAGTTACACGAATCCATTAATAAAAATAAAATCGTATAGAATCGCTAAGTTGAACATTTTAAAAGTTGAACGTTGTCTTTTTTTCAGAATATTCTGCACCAGAATTCGATTGTTTCAAAAACCTTGTGAACAATGTCACCGTTACGTTTTCGCATTACTATTCTTTTAAGAATAGTAATGAGAAAACGTAAGAGTGACATTTTTAAATGTGGAAAATACGACATGAAAATTAAAAATTATTTCATCAAAATGTAGAGAGAAAGAATCCAGCAAACTTTAACAGTGTATAGTATTCAAACGAATACTTATACTAAAATATAAATAAGATTAACTTTTGTTTATTTCTGATGGAAAGTATCGATTTTACAACAGGCTTCAAGCTGTATTTGTTGTGACGTTTCTATCTATCTCTCTATCTATACAAATATAACAACCACCATTATATATATATATATATATATATATATATATATATATATATATATATATTCTTGTCCACTCCAAACAAGGCATATTATAAGCGGTTACTATTTAAAACTCTGTTATCAGCAGCCTATGTAAGAAATTGCGCGAGATGTTATTTGCGTTACATTTAAACTTCTGCATGTCAGTGCATCAAGAGAAGCCGAAAGCAGAGCAATGTCATAATATAGTCGAAGTAAACAACTATTAGAGTAGTAGGCCTTATAATATCAAGGAACCTTTCAAGTTAAGGGGTGTGATTTTGTTGCTTAAAGTGTTTGTAAAAGGCGCATAGAGATGCAACATCACGACGATGAGGCAGGGGTTGATGACTTGTGGATTGTGGAGGACATATTATAGTTGATATATTCTTTTGGACCCTTTCTATAAAACCATACGTGGCAACAATTCTACACGCATGGGCCAATTGTTTCTTTGTAAAGGAACAGGCTGTTCTCACGTGTGGGTAATTTTCTAGCATGGAATGTCCTTAATGTATTTGTTTTAGTTCATGTTGCTTGTGACGTTTTAGATTGTCCACAAAGCGTTCTGTTTCTCCTTTCGATGTTGGGTGATATTGGGGAGTGGTTATGTGTTTAATTTGGAATGTGTCTGAAAAATTTTTGAACTCTGCAAACGTGAACCGAGTTCGATTGTCGTTCACGATGCAGTTTACTAAACCGGAACGAGCAAACAATTTATGTATGGATTTTATTATTATTTCAGTTGTTAGTCCATTGCATCTTAATACCTCAGGCCACTTGGTGTAGCTACTGACTACGATTAAGCAATAGTGGTCGTCGAGCTGACCTGCAAAGTCAACGTGAATTGTAGACCACGGTAGGTCAGTCTTCGGCCAGGATTTGCATGTAATGGGTGGAGCTTTCGCAGCAAGGGCGCAACCCGTATATCATCTCCATTATGTTTTTATCCATGCTAGACCAGTAGACGTAGTTTCTCATTAAGCTCTTCATTCGTTTTATTTTTCAGAGTGTCATGGGTGAAAATCCCGTAGAATTTGTTTCTTGATTTTTTTTTTAAATCACCACCCTTTTGCTTCATAGTAAGACCTCGTCGCAAAGAGAGAATACTTCAGTCGATCTGCATAGCAATCATGTTTTTGATGTCGCAGATAAAATCATCCTTATCTGCTTCTCTTTTAATTTCAAGTAGAGATACCGGACGCTCTCTACTTCTGTTGTATACCATTGATTTTATTTGGCAGTCAGTACGAAGAGCAGCAATGATGGAATCTTCAAAATGGTTCTCTTTCCATATGTATCGGTTTAGATAGGCTAGCAGCATGGCTTGTTTATTTTGATGACAGTTACTCGTGTAAAATTATAATTCAATAAGATTGTACGCCATCCCAGCAGTCTATTGGCAGTATATGTCGGTAAAGCTTTTTTTGGATTAGGACGTAATTTTTTTGATATGTAAGTGTCTATGGTATTTCGATACGGCGAATATAATACTTAGTTCCTCCGTTTCGATCTGCGAGTACTCTCTCTTGGCTGGTAGTAGCGTTCTGGGTGCGTGGACGATCGTTTTTATGGTACCGTCGGGCATGGCATGAAGTATACAAGCTCCAACACTATATCAGTTTGCGTCACTCACTACTATTATTTTCAGCTTTGTATCATAGTGTGTAAGAAAAAGGCCCGATGTTAAAGTATTTTTGATTTCCGCAAATGATGCTTGGCATTTAGGCGTCCAATCTCTGACTTTTTCTTGCTTAAATTATTGGTTCAGTAGGGCGCGTAAGTCATGCATGTTTTTTTATGAAGACTTAGTAATAGTTATCCAGTTCTAGAAAGTTATAGAGTGCTTGCACGTTATCGAGAGTAGGCATGTTTTTTATAGCTTCTACGATCTCACGATCAAACTGTCAACCATGTTTATCAATTATGTAAGCTATGTGTTTTATCTCGTTCACTTAAAAACCGAAGCTTAGAATTCTTTTAAAACCTTATGTGTTTGCGATACTCGACTGTGAATTTATTGGTAATGACAATGTCGCCCAAGTGAGATTCAGGCCGCTCAGCATGGTGTCCATGACCTGCCGCTCACTTTCGATAGGATTCCTGCCTTATGTAATCAATTCAGTTCCTTATCGATTTTCTTACTCACGGTTACTTACGGTACCCTCATCTCGGAATAATTCTTCATTACAGTCCTGGCCCGATCCACTAGGTCATTAAGGGGCAACGAATCCGCACTTGAGCTGGCTCGTAATAGTCGCTTTGCTTCTGTCGGGAGTCCTGCTAGGAATTTGCATGCTAAGGCCCGCTCGGGCAGTCCACCAAACAAGACCGTTAACTTGGTCAGTTCTGCCAAGTATACATCGACCGTTTCGCCCGGACGTAGGGTCCTTGCCTCAAGTTGCTCCCAAGCAGTGGCGGGGTCAATCGCAAACGCCTTGAACAGCGCCGCCTTAATTGTCTCGTAGTCCTGTTTGCCCTCATGGCTGATCTGTTAATACACGGCAAAGGCGCCGCCGGACAAGCGCAGAGGGACAACACGTTCGAAGTTCTTTACGCCAGACAAAACACAATGTAACTCCAACTTTTCCACCCAGTCAAGTACCGGGGTTGATCCATCGAACTCCTGTATTAATTTGAGGTCAATTTTTTCCCCCATTTCGCCGAAATAGCTTAAAGCCGTTTCACAAGTAAGTCGGATTCTACCTTTTTAGGCGACTACGTGTGAAAAGAAAGAAAAGGCTTGAAGTTTTGTTCCAAGTTCTGCAGACGGGCAGGTCCCGTAGAATCAGCAGAAAAGAAAGTCCTGTAAAGTCAGCAGACGAGCAAGTCCCAAAAAATCACACACGCACTAAAGTACTCTTAAAGCTGCAGCAGTTCACCGATACGATCACACTGACGTCGCTCCTAGAAAAGACGCCCCTATGTTCCAAACACACTCCCTTTATCCTTCCGGCGTTCGTCCTCGGCCAATCAGCAGCCAAAGAACGGTCACGTGGGGCCCAGTGATGATTGCAAAATTTACAAGATGAGGACGGCGCCATTTTGGAATTTCTTTCATGTTCGGCCATACACGTACGCACACCGTAGGAGCGTTCCAAGGTAAGGCATGACGCACAGACACGTGGGCACTTCCTCCCTTCATTTTCTTCGACTCTACATGACTATAACGTATTTCCGCCGGTTCTTCTCCGCTTCCCTGTCGAATCTTGTTTGTCAGACTCAATTGTTTTTGTTCCTTTTTCAATGCGTCGCTTTGTGGCCTTTCCTGCTACACACATTGCTTATTTTGTTTTTGTAAGAACATCTATCGAACCAATGTTGTCCGCCGCAACGGTTACACGGCCATGTGGGCGAATCATGTTTGGAGATTGGATGGGAACTGTTTGGTTGTGCCTGGGTTTTCTTCTCGTTTGTCTGTTTTTTCCCCTTTAGAGTACTTTTTTGATCTGAAAATAGACCTTGATTCCCGGATATTCAGTGAGTCGTACTTTACACCAACTTCTGGAGAATGAGCCCTTGTTCACTTTCGAGCCTAGATAAGAATCGTTATCTCTGCGTTTTGAAACGAGACTTTGTGCAAAAATACAACAGTTGAAATTCTCCGCTGATAATTCAGCTAAACGAAATCGTCACAGTGTATTTTAACAATAGATGCAAATGAAAGATAGTCTTCGTCATCGTATTTTGCCAGGTTGAAGCAGTTCTATCTCCTGTGAAAAGGCGTCTCGTTTGGGCTGAAGAGTTCAGATAAACTCTTGACCGCTTCGGAAAATTCCAGCTCGTTCGTCTTCCTCGGTAAAAGATAATCAACGAACTTACTGTGTTCTGTGCCCTCTAGCTTCCGTAGAATTAGGCAGGCTTTTGGGGCATTGCTCCACTCTTGGAACTCAACAGTGAATAAGCCCTTGCATCTCCTATTAAAAGCGTCAAGTGTCATGTCCTGCTCTGATAGGTAGTTAAATGTATCAATAAAATTCCATATAGTGTTTTAAAACAATGCGGTGCTGTCATGATTGTGTTCCACCTTATTCAATACTCTTAAAAACAATTCCTCGTTTCTCTTCTGTTGAAGAAGCAATTTCTCCACTTACATATGTCGCCGCTGTGCTTGCATTTGCATGGTCTTTAAAACTGCCTTCCAATTTTTTCTAGTGATTCATTAGCACCCTTGGTAATTTCGTAATTATGGCCTTGAATTCCTCAATATTGGATATCCTTCCCAAGCGAACGACAATTTTTCTTCTGAAACTCGGAAAAGAAAAATATCGAAGAGGTTAAAAAAAGAAAAAAATGCCTTTCCTTTTGTGTGTGTGTGTGTGTGTGTGTGTGAAGGCTATTAAACCTCACTTGCTATTTCTGTATACAAAACTTTAAAGGCAAACTAATGTGGGAGGAAGCTTCTTTCCAAAAATTACTGCAACAAAACTGGCTTCTTTGTCTGTTAGCAAAAAATGTCATTGTTTCCTAAAATAAAATGTTCATTTCCAACGAAGGTCAGGAAAAGAACAAATATTCCAAATTCGAGGATAAAAAATGAACAAATTAAAAATTTTAGTTTTATAGTTTGCAATAAATTTATCAATAAAGAAGCCAACTGCGATACACGTGCGCAAAAATAGGTCAGCCTTTATAAATGGAAAGTTTCTGTTCTTCAAAGGTGAAATTGTGTTTTCTCTTTCAGATGATAAACCTTATTTGCATAAAAACTGAACAGTTATATTTAGAATTTAGATCGATTCTTTTCCTACCTTGTCTCCACGAAGTAATGTTTTTTTCCTTTGCAACAGGTTAAAAATTTCTTTAAGCTTAAGCTATTTCGAATCGTCGCTGACAAGTTATTTTGGTGCAAAACTGATTTATCTCGCCGTCAAAGGGTTGTTTTTGAGTTCCTCGTATAAGCTCGAATCCTCGTTCGCCAGTGTTGTAGTATTTGAATAATTAACGAAGAAGAAAGGAACAGTTAAATAAATATGTATTAACGAAAATACATTAAAAAAGATCAATTGAGCAATATCTATGCTCGAATAGTGGCTAACGATCATATACTCCGCAAGTCCCTCTCTGACTGACTTGGTAAACCGGTCCTCGTCGCGCAGAAGTGACGTCATGAACGGACGTGATGTCATAGAAAAGTATATTATTCTAGGCAGTTAATGTGCGTCCCCAATAAATAATACTGAAGAACTGCGTAGAAAAATAAGAGAATTAAAAAAAAAACGAGAAAACTAAGAATTCGAAGAAAGAAAAAATGCAAATATTTATGCACTAATGCTAATTAACAGCAAGAAAAAAAAACTTATAATGTATTTGAGTTAATTTGGAAATGTTCATCGACAGCTAACGACTTATTACGATAGACCTATAACGAATGATACCATTCTGATGACGGTGGTCTAGTGATTAACGACACGGACTGACGATCTTGGTATTCCAAATTCGAATTCATTCGTTCCACAAAAATCGCTTTAACTTCAGGATATTGGAAACCTAGATATGGTTAATCCCGTCATCCCCAATGTTTTTTTCAAGAAATAATTAAGACTAGAAAACTATCGGGGAAACCACTGCCAAAAATAAAATCTTCTGATTCATACGATATAACGAGAATTACTACGAGTCTCATGTTCGGATGTAGTCTACTCCGTTTTATAATATGATCGGAAGTATGTATGAAAAACAAAATTTACATAGAAATAATCTATAAAAAATATAAAAATATAAAAAAATAAATAAATGTTAACTTTTTCTGAGCACAGAATATAGACATGTATTATTTGTACATTACGAGCATTATGTATAAAGTGAACTTAATGTATTGAAAACCAAGCTTCTCTCTTTTCATCAAAATCGCTCTGATACCCATCACACCACAATTGAAATGAATGGCTTTCGTCTTGAGGAAGCTGCATTTGTTGACAAGCTTCTGAGAATTACTTTCACTTCTAATCTGAAATGGAACACATGCATCAAATCTTTTGCTAAGATAGCTGTAAAAATAGTTGGATCACTCTACCGCTCCATTAGGCATTACACTGCTGATGCAATCTTCTATCTGTATAAGAACTAGGTATGCCCTAAAATTGAATATTGTTGCCACATCCGAACAGGGGCTGTTCGGCGCGCCTTATCGAACCTAAATATTCAAAACTGCCCTCGAAATGCTATTTTCTATTTTTTGCAACCTCGTTCCCACGTAAGAAACGTTGCGAACCTGTCTCTACTCTATCACTATTTTCATTGCAAGTGCTAGACTGAACTCCAATCTATGGTCCCTTTTTGCTAAACGCTAACAAAAACACTCGACTAGCTACAACCACAATATACAATTTATTCCACTCTATATGTGCCTTAATCTAAACGCAAATTCCATGAACAATTTTCCCCCATAATTGGCACCCTGTAAAACACTGTTCCGCTTCCAGATCTAATATAACATTGTAGCCTTCAAATCTTATGTAAACAAGTTCTTGATGAGCTATCCGTATAAAAAAATAAAATCATACCTACTTTACACCATCAACGATTAGTGCACTACCATATTTAGATTCATTAACTATTCATAAACCCTTGTCCTCGAGTGGCCTTTGAGCCTTGATAAGTAGTCACATCTAAGTAAAAAGAAAGTAACGAAATATTTGAGTGAGATAAAGTGACAGAGTTGTATACAGATAAACCTCGTTTTAATGAATTTGTGGCATTGTGCTACCTACAATAGATAGACATTCCTTAGAGAAATAGATTTACAGTTTAAATAAAAGGTCTACATTTAAGCTGAACGTCCACAGAAAGCCCAGCAATGCACTACATATGAAAGATGCTACTGTGGACTTTCCGCATGTCTCACTAGTTTCAATAATTCTTTATAATAAAGTAAAGTTCAAATCCAATCAGAGACATAATGAGGTGATACTGAATTTGATGACGTAGGAGAATTGAGTTCCAACAGTATCTCCAAAAACACTTTCTTTTAACTATATTTTCTGTTAATACTCACTAATATAAACTAGCTCTGATAAATTCCTAATCGTGTTTCATACGTATATTACTGAAACATTCAAATTGCTTACACAACTATACCCGGTTTAACATTGATCGTATTGGGACCAAACTGTATAAAAGACAAAGAAAATACCCGAACGTTTGTTTATACAGCATGGCGAACTTTGTTTCAGTGTGTAATTCTCAGATAAATCCTTTGTGGTTGACGCAAAAAAGTCGTTAACGTAAACAAAGATCAAGATATTAGAACACACAGCGTCTTTACTTCTAGACAGAGGGTTTGTCTAGACAGTGATTAGATTTGAAAATAAATGAAAACAAAAAAAAACTTTATTTGGAATTTATAAACGTTGGCATTGCAAATATTTCTGAAGATCAGGTTTTGATATTCAGGATAATTGAAAACCAGACAGTTATATTGACTAATATGTTGTTAGACTCGTGAAATGATAGGAAGGATTTAAAAGTGCTTAATGGGCGTACTTCAATAAACATAATTCTCCGGGGAAAGACAATTAAACTGAGTTTATATATGTTTGTGTCACTATTCATGAAGATCAAAAGATACTCGAGGACAAGTTTTAATGAAAATATCATTAGATGAAAGAATAGTACTATGAAGGGATTGAAAATTGACATAACGCTACAGTAGAGAGAAGCTGTCGACGTCGGTGTCTAAATGAGCTTTCTGGAAGAAAATAGCTAATTTCCCACTAGATTGCTAAGTCAATCTTGTACTTTGTGGAGGCAGAAAAGAGTGCCTTGACGGTAACTCCCTAGATGCGTCGGTTTGACTCTAAAACTCGAACACCTGTCACAATACCACAGTGTTGCATCCAAGTTTTAGTTTAAAAAGTACGTCTAAAAATGTGCTTTGACAAACATCCTGAATTTATACTTCTGAATGTAATTACCTATGACAAATTCTACCTCTTCACTGTAAGGATGGCGAAGATATTTTTTACTCTAATAGTTTTGGTCATCGAATTCAGGACGTGTGCGGATTTCATATAGGTAGAAGATTACATCAAAGGTTTGGTGTGTACGTTCAGTTATCTTAACGTTGTTTTACATACTTTGTTTTATATAGTTTGTTTTATATAGTTTGTTTTATATAGTTTTCCATTGATTGTTTTGGCGAAAATATATTCTAATAGCTTTTTAATGGAATGTACTTCGTCAATGATAAAAGCATTCATTTTAACTCAAACAAAACTGCTGATGCAATTTTCTATCTATATAAAAGGCAAATACTTCCAAGGATGGAGTACTGCTGCCACATCTGGGCAGGAAATGCTAAAAACAGCCTATCCTGCCTTGAGAGAGTACAAAATAGACTTCGTGGCCTAGTGGAAGATGCCCTTTTCTTTTCCCTGCAACCTCTCTCTCACAGAAGACACGTTCCGAGCCTGTCTTTGTTTTATCGTTATTTCCATGGCAAGCGCTCGCCTGAGCTCCAATCCCTCGTCCCCCCTCGCCAATCTTTCACGATAAACACCCGTCTAGCTGAAACAACTGTCAATAATTTTCCCCACTCTTTATCTGTGCCTAAATCAAAACGTAGATTCCATGAACAAAGCTTCTTTCTTAGAAGTGCAAGCCTGTGGAACTCTGTTCCGTTTGTCTGTTTCCCACCTGACTATCACTTGGATGTCTTCAAGTCCAACATAAACACATTCCTAATGAACCCCCCTCTTAACTAAGACACTTTATCAAATCTCCATTACTAACGATTACTACGATATTATTCTCTTGATTACTGTAAACGCAATAATCCTTTTCTCTGAGTGGCTTCCGGGCCTTGATAAGTGGTGACTACCATGTAAAAAACCAAAAAAAACAAAACCAAAAAAAAAAAACGTGGATTCGAACGGTAATAGTCAAATGAAAGAACTCGTTTTTAAAATTGTTATAAGTCACTTTACTGCATTTTTTTTGTATTCAATAACATTAACATTGCCCGGTCGTAAATACGCTTAAATATGAAATATTGATTAATAAAAATTTTGTATGTATTTTATTATATTGGACCCAATCGATAGCATTGATTTTAAAAGTTAAAAAACTAAGACTAAGAACTGCATATATGAAATCCCATGCAAATGTGGAAAACTATACAGAGGTGAAACGTGCCGTCCATTGAAAGTACGGTTAGAAGAACATCGAAAAGCCGTAGTACGTGGAGAGACTAAATATTCAAGTATAGCTGACCATACCTTGAAAAAGGGAAACCATCTACCATTATGAGACGAAGTAAAAATTATAGACAGAGAGTAACGTTGAGAGTAAGACGACTAACCAACTGAAAAGTAGTCCTAGTATACACGACAGAAACATTCCCGAGTTCGACAAGACACACCTGAAGAAGGTTGGAGGTAATACCGACCGAAACGTTGTGAAAATCACATTTAAGATGAGAACAGTAGTCCGATGAATAATTATACATATAACCAATCCTCATCTGAAAAATTTAGAAACGTCAAATATTTGAACGTTCTTTTTATTTCATAGAAGAGTTGAAGTAAAGAGTAGGTTTGGTGTTAAATAAATACAACCCACAATCAGTGAAATTAAGTTACTATTCAATATGATACTTTGTTATGAAACTAGATGTGTCCTGTGTTGCCCGGTATTAAACGTGACGTTAAATACATTATATATATATATATATATATATATATATATATATATATATATATATATATATATATATGAATATATATATAAATATATATATATAAATATATAAATATATATATAAATATATATATAAATATATATATATACATATATATAAATATATATATATATAAATATATAAATATATATATAATATATATATATATATTAAGTAATTTGATTTACAATTTAAAAATTAAAAAAAGATTTTTTAATTTAAAAATCAAATTTTAATTAAATTAAAAATCAGTTTCATAAGAAGGAACAACAACAAAATCAATTATCTGTACGATATATATATATATATATAAACATATATATAAATATATATATATATATGTAAATATATATATATATATTTATATATATAAGTACATATATATAAATATATATAATTATTTTTTTTTACTATAATAATTAGATACCTACAGACACTAGTGTTTCATCCTTTCGGGATTCTTCAGTGCAGGGTGTCACAATTACTACCAGTCGAACGATTCGAACCCCGCGACACGAGACATCTCTGGCTCGATTAGCGGAGGCCGTATCCATTCGGCTACCATTAATCGTATGAAATAGCGTTGAATTTTAAACATTTTTTAATTTAAATGTTCATTACGTCAGACAGACAGTGATCAAATCGTTATACGACGATCTACGTATAAGAGCTAAATTGACCGACTTTTATTCAACAGAAAGTGCTCAACGATAAGAAACGTATTTCTTAAAGGGGCTGTCATAATTATTTTTTTTACTATAATAATTAGATACCTACAGACACTAGTGTTTCATCCTTTCGGGATTCTTCAGTGCAGGGTGTCACAATTACTACCAGTCGAACGATTCGAACCCCGCGACACGAGACATTTCTGGCTCGATTAGCGGAGGCCGTATCCATTCGGCTACCATTAATCGTGTGAAATAGCGTTGAATTTTAAACATTTTTTAATTTAAATGTTCATTACGTCAGACAGACAGTGATCAAATCGTTATACGACGATCTACGCATAACAGCTAAATTGACCGACTTTTATTCAACAGAAAGTGCTCAACGATAAGAAACGTATTTCTTAAAGGGGCTGTCATAATTTTTTTTTTTTTACTATAATAATTAGATACCTACAGACACTAGTGTTTCATCCTTTCGGGATTCTTCAGTGCAGGGTGTCACAATTACTACCAGTCGAACGATTCGAACCCCGCGACACGAGACATCTCTGGCTCGATTAGCGGAGGCCGTATCCATTCGGCTACCATTAATATATAAATATATATATAAATATATATATAAATATATATATATATATAAATATATATACATATATATAAATATATACAAACGGTCAGGTTTCTATCCTGGCTTGAGGTAGTTGCCTGTCTAGCCGCACTGATGAGCTGTGAAACAGCGAAACAGTACTGTATGTGGATGACTATAGTTCTCCTCACCTTGAGTTGAGCATATTGAGAAGTGAAACACGAATTACCATTAGCATATAAGCGACGCTCTTTGTGTAAACAAATCGAGCGGAGGTATTTCAGACGATATCAAAACATCGTTAAACTCACTACTCGTTCAAGCAGCCGCCAATAGCGTAATGGTTAGGAGCCTTGACTGCCGTACAAACGGTCAGGTTTCTATCCTGGCTTGAGGTAGTTGCCTGTCTAGCCGCACTGATGAGCTGTGAAACAGCGAAACAGTACTGTATGTGGATGACTATATATATATATATATATATATATATATATATATATATATATATATGTATATTATGGCTATGTAAAGACCAAATCTAAACTTGTTCGAAAACATTTATTTTAGATTTTAAAAATCGAGTTGAATTACGTTTTTAAAAAAAATGGAGGAAACAATTAATCGGAGATTAAAAAGTAGGGGGGAATATATGTATAAAAAAAGGGGGGTGGATTAATTATTAAATAGAAACTAGATTAAGCCCTAAGAGATTCTCTTTTTGTTTGCAAAGAGAAGGTTTCAGAGTCTTAATATATATAGTTTCTAGAATTTTGAGATGGTAAAGAGAGTCCGACTTACTAAGGATGGAAAAAAAGTCCGCACTAAAATTCGAAGCACAAATACGATTATTTATAAGGTGCTCTCCTATAGATGAGCCATGGGTATTGTTCAAAACGTCCGAAGGTAGGTGGTTTCCATTTCAAATTTTGAATGGAACATGTTGTTTTACCCTATTATCTAATCTTTGAGACGTTCGCCCGACGTAGTGCACACCGCAGCTACATGTAAATAAATAATAGAATTGTTATGGTGGGGAAGGGGGAGAACGTCTTTACAAATTAAAGACAAAATGGGTTTACAAGAAAAAACAACACGGGTATTTGATGCAAAGTAACATTGTTGTACGACAGAAGAAATTTGCTTGGCAAATCTTTCACTAATATTACCTAGCCAAGGTAGGCGTAGGTAGATAGGGCATTTGTCGACAGATGCCTGTTTAATTTTATTGGAATTAGAAATTTTATTTTTAATTGTAGATTCCACGATTTGCAATGGAAAACCATTATTGCAAAGAGTCTTGGTAATAAATTTGACGTCATCATTTAATTTGTTCTCTGAACATATCATACAAGCTCTATGAATAAGGGTGTTGATAAGATTATATTTTTATTTGGTGGGGCAAAAAGAGTCCCAACGTTTGTAAAGATCAGTGAATGTAAGTTTCCGGTAGATGGAAGCCAAGAAAACGGAAGGTGTTTTACACACCAGTACATCTAGAAAAGGAAAGGAAGAATTTTAGAACTGGGTGAATATTATTAAGGGATGCAAAAAAGGTATCTGCTTCCGTTTCATTGTTGAACAGACAAAAAGTGTCGTCAACATAACGGAAATAAATATCTGGTTTTTGAAAGCCAGATAAAAGACTCTTTTCGTGGAAACCTACGAAAATATTTGCCACAGCTAGTCCCAGGGGAGAAACCATCGAAACACCATCTATCTGCCTGTACATAAAGTTATTTAAACTGAATTCAACTGACATGGTGGCGAATTCCATAAGTTCCACAAAAATATTCTCAGGAATAGAAGGAGTTGGGAGCTGACTGCGATAAAGAACATCGGCACATATATGAGAGTGGAACACAGGTAAATAGGCTTTCAATATCAAAAGAACACATAATTTGTCAGTCTTAGTATAATTCTAAATAAACTTAGCAAAAGTAAAAGAATCTTCAATGCAGAAAGAACTATACTCTTCCAAAACTGGTTCTAAAATATTAGTAAGCCATTTCGATGGGACCAGCTCTGGCAAATATATAGATATATATTTTTGTATTAATATATTTATATGCCTCGATTTTTTAAAATTCTTATATTTTTTATGCAGTTCTACATTCTACGATGTGACAAGCAACGTGTCTATACAACTAAGATAGTTACTGCTGGTATGCAGGCAGTAGATATGACATCTACAAACACTAACTGAAATTAGCCGACTCCCCAGACACGATTTCGGAACAACATTATTTGTTGAGGGACATTACGTCCCTACAAAGGATGAGCCGCTTTTTCTACATATATTAGACATTAATAGGACATTATAGATAGATATATAAATACCCGTTCACATACACCTTTCACGATTAAGCTAGACCCCAGAATTAGATAGAATCGAGCAATTGCATCGACAACGGGCAACGCCAGACCCAAAGTTTAATAGATTGCGCCGTGGCCTATATGGTTAGGTCGTCAGTATTGCACACTTCATAAGTGCGATGACCTGGGTTCGCGCCTATGTCGGAGCACGTCACTGATGAGATGCAGTACATCGAAACCCAGTTTGGGTCAGGCGTTGTCCGTTGTCGATGCAATTGCTCGATTCTATCTAATTCTGGGTTCTAGCTTTACCGTGAAAAGTGTATGTGAAAGAGTATTTATATATATATATATATATATATATATATATATATATATATATATATATATATATATACAGTCCTGGTCAAAATCATAAGACCACTTAAGAAAGTAAGCGTTTACGCATAATATCGAATTTTTAATCAAACAAATGGGTGAAACCATTGCCAAAACGGAAAATATGATGGAAAAATATATTATTATTATTATTATTATTATTATTATTATTATTATTATTATTATTATTTCTTCATTCAAAGCAACGCCACAGCTCACACACGCCATGAGAACCAAAAAACTGGAAGTACGGAAATCCAAGACTCGAATTTCGCCTTCAATTAATCAATTGAACATACCAGTACAAGAGATTCGGGTTTCGAATCCCCAGTTTGGATGTGTTCAACTGTTGAGCTCAAACTGTGGACGAAACTCGATTCCTGAACTTCCGGTTTATTAATTGCAACGCTTTTTTAGGGGTGTATGGGGCGTTTTAGATGAATTAGACGTATTTGAAAGGAAACAATAAATGCTATGTCTTGGTTAGATTTTTACTTAAAATTAAAAGTATATCTCTCAATCATTGGAATTGAGGGTGACCCTCTTGCTGCAGATGTAGGGCCAACATGACTTGATCTTGGTCTCCTATGATCAGCAGAATATGATTTTTATGACGTGCTAGGCATATTAGGAACTTGAATAAA
Organism: Euprymna scolopes; assembly: GCF_053919585.1. Classification (NCBI taxonomy): domain Eukaryota; kingdom Metazoa; phylum Mollusca; class Cephalopoda; order Sepiida; family Sepiolidae; genus Euprymna; species Euprymna scolopes. The sequence continues at coordinate 4,483,812 of NC_136485.1, forward strand.
TCACCTGTAATTGGACACGTTGTGCAACTATTTCTGAAAAATAATATAGTATCCCCAACTTTTGAGGTGTGGTTTTTATAAAGCGGTTCCAAGAGGCTTTGGCGGCATGTAGTTAGTTCTCGCGACTTGAGTAAGAGAAGTCGTGAGTATAGTTGCTACTCGACACACATATCTTTCGCAAAAGCCCGCATAAACTGGATCTTGCCGAATTTAGTTATGCGACAACAGTCAGAATGCTTATGAACCTCTTATTAGCAATCATTGCAATACTCTACCTCATATTTCACAGCTTTCAAGGTATTCAAAGAACATTAAGTTGCCCCTTATGTTTTTGAATGTTTTAATCGAGCGCAAATCATATATCGTTATTTCCATGGCATGTGCTCGTCTGAGCTCCAATCCCTCGTCCCCCTCGCCAAACTTTCACGAGAAACACCCGTCTGGCTGAAACTACTGTCAATAATTTTCCCCACTCTTTATCTCTGCCTTAATCCAAACTTAGATTCCATGAGCAAAGCTTCTTTCTTAGAACTGCACGCCAGTGGAACTCTCTGCCGCTTGCCTGTTTCCCACCTGACGACAACTTGGACGTCTTCAAGTCCAAACAAACTCCTGACAAACCGCCCCCTTAAGTAAGACACTCTATCAAAACCCCTAATACTAATGCTTACTACAATAATATCTCACTGATTACTGTACACGCAATAACCCTTATCCCTGAGTGGCCTTCGGGCCTTGATAAGTGCTGACCCCCATGTAAACAAATAAAAACGAACTAGAACAGGCAGTCAATCGATTTGATTGAAAAATGGGCGATTTCACCGATTTCGATGACAATTAAACTATTGGAGTCTGAAGCAATGTTGACTTTTATTCAATCCCGGGAAACGTCGGGTCTACCTATTAGTTCCTTATATAATAAGACCGTGTGCACATGTGGATAAAAGATGCGCATGCAGACATTAAACAAATAGCGCTGGCCAAACCACATACTCATAATGCAAAGCACAACAAACACGTAGATAGAAAATCGAAATATGTGTTTTTTTTTTACACAGAGATCACCACTTATCAAGGCCCGGAAGCCACTCAGGGATAAGGGTTATTGCAAGTACATTACGTTAGTGAAGAGATTTGATGAAGTGTTTATTTAAGGGGGCGGTTCATAAGGAATTTGTTAACATTAGACTTGAAGACATCCAAGTTGTAGTCCAGAGGGAAGCAGGCAGACGGAACAGAGTTCCACAGGCGTGCAGTTCTAAGAAAGAAGCTTTGTTCATGAAATCCGCGTTTTGATTTAGGCACAGATATAGAGTGGGGGAAATTTTTCACAGTGGATTTAGCTAGACTGGTGTTTTTCGGGAAAGATTGGCGAGGGGGGACCAGGGATTGGAGTTCAGACGAGCACCTGCCATGGAAATAACGATAAAACAAGGATAGGCTCGCAACGTCTCTTCTGTGGGAGAGGGGTTGCAAGGTAGAGAAAAGGGCATCCCCCACTAAACCACGAAGTCTATTTTGTACTCTGTCAAGGCATGATAGGCTGTTTTTGGCAGCTCCTGCCCAGATATGGCAACAGTATTCCATCCTTGGCCGTACTTGGCTTTTATATAGATAGAGAATTGCATCAGTAGTGAGATATCTTCTGGAGCGGTAGAAGGATCCCACCATCTTTCCAGCGACCTTGGCAACAGACTTGATGTACGTGTTCCATTTCAGATCAGGAGTAAAGGTCAAACCCAGAAGCTTGTCAAAACACGGGGCCTCACCCAGACGAGAGCCATCCATCACAATTGATGCCAGCTGGGGATCAGAGCGTTGATGATGTAAGGATAGGAGTTTGGTTTTGGATGCATTAAAGGTAACTAGCCACATCTTCCCCCACTGAACCACGCGCTCGAGATCAGAGGAGAGAGAATCTGAGAGAACTTCGTCATTTACAGCCTTTGATGTGTTGCCGTAGATGGTCGTGTCATTAGCATAGATGTCACCGAATGATTTAAGTATGAGTTTAGGGAGGTCATTGATGTAGATCAGGAAGAGAGTTGGGCCCAGGATTGACCCCTGAGCGACTCCAGCATTTATATTGCAGGCCTCCGATTTTTGACCATCTACCACTACTCTTATGAGCCTATCGGAGAGAAAAGATTTAATGATTGAGAAAACATTTCCAGTTACACCGTAGCTGGAAATCTTGTTAAGTAGACCCTTATGCCATACTTTGTCGAAAGCCTTTGATATGTCAAGAGCAATTGCCCTAGAAAGGAAGCCTTTGTCAAGAGATTCACTAATCCTGTGGGATATAACCGTCAGCACATCTGCGGTAGATCTTGCAGAGCGGAAACCATATTGTGTGTCACTAAGAAGGTTATTCCTGCTGAGGTGGTTGACTATTTCTCTATTTAATATGGATTCCAGCAACTTACTCATAACACAGAGAAGACTTATTGGTCTGTACTGAGAGGGAGATGACTTATCACCTGAATTCTTAAATACAGGGCAAACTGATGAGGTCTTCCAGGGGGTCGGAAAGCACTTCTCCTTAAGGCAGCGCTTAAATAGTTTCGTAAGTATGGGAGCAAGTTCTGGTTGAAGCTTTTTTAACACTATAATTGGGATGCCATCAGGGCCAGTTGCTTTACTGGAATCTAGGTTCTTTATTAGCTTGGCGACCTCATGCACGGATATTTGTATGTTACCTAGCTTGTTCTGTGTTATAGGAGGAAATATGGGGAGTTGATGGCCTTCGTCGCATAGGGTAGAATTAGCTGCAAAGTTGTTTGCAAATAGTTTGGCCTTGTCTGACGCTGACGAGATGACCTCTGGTCCATTGATAATGGTTGTGATAGAACGCACACTTCTGTTCAGGATCCTATTTGTTATTTTCCAAAACTGGTGGGAACCAAGCCGCTGATCAGCTACCTTGGATTTAACAGACTGTGCATATAGCTCTCTTGCATTTTTTATTACTCTTTTACAGTGGTTGCTGGCAGTCCTGAAAGCAGCTTTAGTCTCAGTGCATCTATTACGTTGGTAGCTATGGAAAAAGTGATTTCTGTGCGTGATAGCAGCAGCACATTCTGGGGAAAACCATGGCTGGCTGTTAGGTTTTTGTTGGAATTTTTTAGATGGTATGAATTGGTCTATGCCTACAATTTACCATTCGGTCAGATCTGATACTATAGAGGATACTATACTGATAAACGATCATCACACATATACACGAAACTGTTTACACAACCGCACACAAAAAATCTACGGAAAAAGGAAAAAAAAGCATTTAGTTAAACACAAAATTGTCTATGCATACTACAAAAAGTCGAAATACACACACACACACACATACACATGGCAATGCACGCACATGATAAACAGACAGTAGGGATATGCAATGTCCTTCTACTGCAGATATTTTAACTGTCATCTCTGAACGCATATACCATACAATGGATAAGGCAGGCGAATCCAGCTGTAGCCTTTTATATATTCATTGCCTTTGACAAAATCTGGCATGAAGGGCTGTTAATAAAAATTAAATTATACAGTATAACTGGACGTATACTAAATATAATTAAATCCTTCTTAGACAAAAGTTTGTCATTGATGGACATTCATCCAATCAGCGTAACATTAATGAAGGAGTCCATCAGAGGTCGATCCTTAGACCACTATTATTCCTAATATTCATCAATGACCTCCCTGATAATATTGTATCCCAGATGGGTATATTTGCTAATGATGTAACTCTCTATAACATACACGAGGAAGAACGGATGTACACAAATCTAAGACAATTGCTGACTCCTTAGAAAATGGAATGGGTCGGTAAATGAATGGTAACATTTAATGCTAGTAAGACTAAACTGCTTTCCTTTAACAATTACAAGAAGCCTTTCCGACTACCGATTTACATTAGGAATAACTCTTTATCTAAAAATTTTTCTTTCAAACTCCTCGGCTTGACATTCACAAGAAATGTGAACTGAGACAAATACAGTGAGGACACTGCGACGTCTGCTGCAAAGAAGACGAGTTCCCTCTATCGGACTAGAAAACTTCTCATACCTGAGAATATCCTAAACCTCTACAAAGCCACCATTCGTCCATGCATCGAGTATTGTTACCACATTTTGGCTGGTGCATCTACAATTAGTCTCTTGGATAGGGTTCAGAAAGCGTATCCAATCTAATAAGTCCCACTTTGTCAACTATGCCCCAGCCTCTGTCCCATCACCGCAATGTTGCATCCCTGTGCCTATTTTACTAGTGTTTTAATGGAATTTTTTTCTGATGAACTCACCGCACTTGAGCCTTCTCGATGTATATATCTCTGATAAACCCACTTTGCAGAAAAATCACACCCCTTCACTGTTGAGGTCCCTGAATGCCAGAAAGCTTTCTATTCTAATATCTTCTTCCTTAGAACAGCTAGACTTTGGAATGCCTTTATTCCTCCTGCTTTCCTAACTGTACTAAATGCAGAAGATTAAATGTAACGTAAACCAACATCTTGTTAATCTTTTATAAGCACGGTTCCAATTAGTAGTCTTTACGCCCTAGTAGCAATATGCTTTGTTTTGGTGAAAATGAGTGAAATAAATAAAAATAAATATACAACACACTCTCACTCGTAATAGGTAAGAGTACACAGACCCAAGATAAACTCACGCTTTACACACGCAAGTTCAACAAAAATAAAATAACTCCAGAACGGAATATCATAAAACCTAATCATTATACAAACCCCAACACACTACAGACATAGACACGTCACACAGAGGGAACTACCGTAACCAGTAGATGAAATAAAGCTAAAAATGTGATAAATGTATAAATATTCTTTATAAAAAATTTTTTATTAAAAAATAACCACATCCTGTGGAAGGTGGCAATAACATTTACTACACATGTGTCTAATTATATAAGCATGTAATATAAAAATTATATATAAATTAGTATAAAATAGCGGTCACCAATTTTTATCAAACGTCTCTCTTTTTCTCTCTCTTTCTCCCGTTGGACCTGCAATATTCTTTGCTACCTCTAGTTCTTTCTGTACAAACACTTCCCACACACACACACACACACACACACACACACACACACACACACACATACATATGCACACATATATAAATAAATTAATATATATATATATATATATAAATTAATATATATATAGTAATTTATAAAATACGTCGAGAAGGCTCAAGTGCGCATAAGCCTGAAGAGTCCTAGAGTGGATGAAACGCGGAATATTCAGTGTAGCTTAATCGCCATATATATTTTATAAATTACTAACTAGCTCTACCTACGTATTGAGCACTTTTGAAGTAAATACTTAAAGTTTACGCATAAATCTATACTTTCGTATATTAATTTTATGTGAGTAAATTTAGTAGTTATATATATATATATATATATATATATATATATATATATATATATATATATATATATATACTCTAGATTGCCCATGTATTCGCCTGAATTCGGCGTTTAATAGTTCTTAGTTCTCTTTATTACCATGACAATCATTTGGTGGCCCTCAGCCAGTGGCCCAGAAAATGGAGCAAAATGGTGGTTTTTTGCTGGGGACTAATCTCATGGCCGGCAGGAATTGTCACCCTATACTGATGATCACTAGTGCATTTAGGTATAATTGAATAATTTTATGAAACATTAAAGTAATACTAATATCATTTATTTAGGGTTTTTTTTTTATAGTTTAAGCATATATTTTAAAGAAGCTTTTTGCATAGGTTAAGCATATATTTAAGAAGATAAATTTTGACTACTAAAAGAAACTAAAATAGACTTCTAAAATATTTTTCTCCTTAGCTCTAATTCAATGTTTACAAAAACATAAATTAGACAAAAATTGGGTAAATAATGGGTTATAATGGATAGACAAAAAAGACTATATTGAGAAGTCTTTCAACCGACGCTTTTTAAAATGACCGCTGACAACATGGGGGAAGAGACAACATCGTTTAAAAACGTAGTCAAAAGACCATAAATGAATAGCAAGGGTAGAAAAAATTAGTATAGGAAAAAGGAGCAAAGAAAACAATCTCATTGAACACTTATCAATTTCAAATTATGGCTATGGACCTTCTGTTTACGCAGAGGCGGTTAACGAAAATTAATAGATACCATGTTCAGAATTTTAAGTGGATTTTTAAGAGTGTTCTCTGTAGCCTCTAGTGCAAATCTGGCACTGCAATAAATGTTTTCCGATTGTCGAGTTATAAACGCTTGGATGTTAGTCATTTATATGCCTACGTATCGTAGACGCATGTTGAGAAATTCTAACATTCAAATGATGAATGGTATACTCTGTGATTTGAATGGCTCATTACCGTTCTTAGATGTTCTCGTCGAAAGATTGAGTATGAGTTTTGTTACCAGCATATATAGGAATCCTACTTTTACAGATCTATACATTTGCTAGGTTTCGTTCTTCTCTAAAACTAGAAAAAATAAATCTGATTAAAATCTCATTATATCGAGCTTTGCTGATCTGCTGTAGTACTTAACTAAATGTAAAACTCCAAAGCATAACTGAAATCTTTTTGGTCGATGGTTATCTTTTATACACAGTTGAAAAATGTTTAAGAGATAAAATAATGGCGATTAAGGGTGGATTTTTGTGGGCCCTCCAAAATATCGTATATATGTGCACCTCTCATAGATTGGTGTCAAAAAGCCAAGAGTTCTCACATGAAATTCCCACAGCCGTTTCACCTTGTTATTTTGTAACTAAGTTTTAAAGTTTTCGATGTTTGGGATGAGAAATGCCCAGTTCATGCGGTGATTAGGACTGAACGCAGCTCCCTTGAATATATGTCAGCTCTACTATAAAATTAATTACCGGAATTGATTTCTTTTAGATAAACTTTTTTTTAATCAATCTGAAGTGTTGTTTTCTTTAGGGTGACAATTTTATCGTTCTACTCTGTACACGTGTGCTTTTTAAAGGTCTCTGTCGCCGTCACCTCACGTCAGCGCTAACCAGCGCTTTTTGGCCCTCAACTTTCACAAGTCTATCTTGTCCGGTATCAACTGGCCTCTCCCCTCGACCACGTGGTATTTTTCTTTTCTCGAGACGCAAACTCGCGCTAATTTGCATACATGCGTTAACGGCTGCTAATATTTTAGCTAGCCAGCTATCCTAACGGAAATTTTATCGTTACGTTCAACAAATTTCATTCCATTGCATGAGACTAAGAGTTCTAAAAGAAATTTAATAAAAAAATAAAGCGACCAAGGTAAACTGGTATAAAATTTTATCTAAAAAAAAAAAAAAAAATAGAAAAGGAAAGAATGATAGAAAAGGAAATCTATAGTTCGACTGGGCTGCCAAATCAGTCACTCTGGCGGTTCTTAAGAACTCTTTTAATAATTATGCTTTTACAAAAAAAAAAAAAAAAAAAAAAAAATTCGGCGTAATTGGAACACGTCAACACTTCTTACCCTTTTTTGTGTTATCCAATGCAGAATTGAGATGCATAAATCATTAGCAATTTCCAATTGAGTTTATCTGACTTCTCGCCACTAGAAATAAATCGATGGAGGATCCGTTACCAAAATTTATTTCTTTTACTTTGCTTTCACGGCATATCAACCCTTTCTTGGGTTATATAACATCGAATTAATATTCATCCGGAAATAACATATAGATACTATTTTATCGAATAAAATACTAATTCCAACTGTTGTCATGGGAAATTGAAAACCGAATTTGTTTTGCTTGTTTTTCGAATTTATAATTTTATCTGATTTCGATTCCGTTCAGGATTTGTTTGGTAAATTTAATAATCTCGATGGTTTATATTACTTTCTTATTGTATTTCAAAGGTCGCAACACTGCTCTGGTGTTTTCAAAGCCTAACACCGCTCTGGTTCTTTCAGTTCGTCGCAACACCGCTTTGGTGTAATTCAAAGCCTAACACCGCTCTGGTGTTTTTTTTTTTCGTTCTTCCACAGCTTCTGCTGGTTTCTTTTTTTTTTTTTAAATGGCGCGCTCAATGTTTTAGCCAATCGAATCCCGCGTGACACAGCAAGAAGTAGTAGCACCAGATACACCGAGAGAGGGGGAGAAAAGAAGGGGAGAAAGAGAAGAAAATGCACTAATTAGAGGGGGAAAGGAAGAGAGTGGAAAGACACTAATAGTAGGAAAAAGGAAGGGGAGGTAAATAGAGAAAAAGGGAAATAAAATTTCTACAATCCTATAGCTGCTGCTGATTTTCTCACACGCGCTTATATGGGTTTTCTTACGTATGGACAAGTAATAATTTACAATTTCACCCAATTGAATTCAAAGCAACATTCGCTCTAGTTTTTAAATATTTTTACTCAATATTATTCTTGTGGATTCTTATCGTTTTTTTTTTCTCACGAAAATTGCTTTAATATTCAACAGCACTATTTTATATGTTTTACTGAACATATACGATAAAAGATAACTACAAAGAATCTATTTGTTCTCACGGTTATTGAATAAAAAACACAGAAGAAAACGAAACAGCGTGTCTAATTTGATTAATTTATGCATATTTTTAAACGCTAACACTTTCTTAAAATCAAACCATTGAAACTGAAGAAAAATCGACTGATGATGTTTTGATAGCTGACTTATATGCAGCCGTGCAGAAAACAAGGCCGATAACCCAATCCATTCGACAGAAAGTTTTTTCTCTTTTTTAATTTAATTAGATTATAAGAGAGGAAAGAAAAGTTTATCGTATTAGCGTCTTTAATTTTGAACTGTTCTTTGACACTTGGGCATAACGAAACTATAAACAAGATAATACCAACAGTTTATAACGACATTTAATTTGGGTCAGCTATTAAGACGTAAACGCTGTAATCGCTGCCATAGCTGAAGCAGAAGAAGCCTATTAACGAGTTCATTGATAACACTTATGTTGTGAACGCCGTAATACGATGTGCGATACGACTTAACATGGTTGTTTAGCTCGCGTATTGCACCGCTAATAAGATGTGCTAACCATAACGAGAATACAGTCACACAAAAAGACGTTCAACAAACCAAGTTAATTTAATTAACATAAACTTATTCCATGCAAATATAAAGGTTAAATTATTTTCTCTATCCATAAAAATTCACGTGATACACTTGGTTGGCGGAGGAAGGATATTATTATGTAATCGCTAGGATTAGTTTGGTTGTTTTGTTTTACGGCATATCAATCCTTTTTGTGTTATTTAATGCCAAATCAAGTTATTCTGGATATATTATTCATGTTGCATCCAGTTATTTTGTAGAAAGTTTTTATTCTTCAAACTCTTTGTATCATCAATTGTTAGTTTGTAGTGTTTGGTTTGATTGTTTTAAAGTGGATTTTAACGTTTTTGTTCCCTGCTCTGCAGAACATGAATGAGTTTTGCAATGGGAGAGTGAAGTGTTACAATATTAATGTTTTGTTCATTTTAAGTTAGGAAACCGGTCAGGAAGCGAAGGGAGGGACAAAAAGAGAAAGGAGAAATAGGAAGAAGGAAAAGGGGCGGTGTTTTTGTTTTAGGTTTTGCAGAACGTACAATTTTGCAAAAAGAAGTAGAAAAACTAAAAAACATCAATGGTAAGTGCATTTCGTCTCAGAAAGCCAATATCTTCAGACAGCCTGGTAGTATTAGTAATCACTACGAGTTTTCACACACATCATCTACGATATCTCCTCGATAACAACCTGTCTGAGTTACAAAAAGTCTCCCCAGATTTCAACACTCTACAACTGTTTTGATAACTTTTGTAAATTTATTTGCGTTATCGCAACAGCTATTTACCATTGATTTATTGCTAGCAACAACCATCGACCTTCACAAGAATTTGGATGGCACTGAGCCTCCCAGTCCTTGTCGCACTCATTCAGTTGAGGTATGGTTTGTACTTTCTCTCCTCCGTTTTTTCATCCTCATTAACACTTCACGACTATTTGCGGTGCCAATTGATGCCGACACTTTTCTGGGGTGGGAGATTAGCTTACAATTTTATGGTTTCACTTTTCTTTAGTCCACGTGATGTTTCTGTATATTTTTGTTTAACAGTTTTAGTTTTGTTGTAATTTCTAATGTCTGGTTTGCGTTTCTTGCTCATGAGTTTGTCTCTGAATTTACCATAATATTTCAGTTGTTTTCTTTATCCGTTATATCTTCTCAGCCATCATTCTGATTCCAATTTCTCCCATTCTGTTTATTCCTACTATTATGAGTGTTATCTTGACTTGCTTCACTTTTTATGCCCTTTTAAAGCTCTCTTGACTCGTTTGTATATTTTTTCGCTTCTCCGATTCCTTGAGATTTACCGTGTTGTCTGCTCGAACGGCAAAATCTACTATCTGACTTTTCTTTCTTGTGAACAATTATGAACTCCGGCTTTCTTGCTTAGATGGGGTATATCTGCTATAAGATTTTTTGTATTCCTATTTTCAGATACTTCTACCGGATTTTGTTTGTCTCATTTGTCTGGGGTTTCAAGATGCAGTTGTTTGCATATTTCCCCAATTCATTGTGTCCGTAATAATATTTTTGTGCTAGTTCACTGTATTCGCATAATATGAGGTCTATTGTTTCGTTTCTTTGTCTACTAAGTTTGCATTTGCTGTTTTCTCGTGTTTTGTCATCTTGGTGTAGTTATTTCTAATTGGTTATCAAGTGAAGCGGTTATTACGGATTCAGCTTTTCTGTTTATGTTCTCTTTTCATCTGCTTCGGGGATACATTTTTCAGGTATAGAATTAGTCTTGCATGTAGTGTTGTAATTTTTTTAACCAGTATTTTAACGTGTATTCTGTTGTGATCCAGTGCTTTCTAGTTTGCCATTTTTGGTAGCTTCTTTTTTTCAGGGTTTCGTTGCCGATTTCATTCTCTGCGACTTTCTCGAGTTGCTACAACTTTTCTTTAACGTCTTTCAGCCATTCGACATTATTATTATTATTATTATTATTATTATTATTATTCACTGGTTAATTTCAGTAATATTTCACTGCGTAAAAGCAAGTGGTGTGCGACAGACAAGTTCCCCCAAATGCAGTTAATCTCCGTTTTATTCTATACCAATTGCAAATTACTGTGTTTTCACATCAGTCGTTTAACGTAAAATTCTCGTTGATAACGTTGCTGTATTGACTGATATTTGAGCCTTTATAAGTCATCTCATGATCCAGTGCTGTCCATCTGAATCGTACAATTTCTCTAAGATCTTTGAATCCTCTCATCCTCCACAGCCACTAATTGTACCAAACGATTTCAGTACGACTGGTGTATGTATTTGAGACGAGATTATTATTATTATTAGTAGTAGTAGTAATAGTATTAGCAGTATTACTAAGAGCAACAAAAAAATATTAAAAATCATTTACGAACTGATTGATATTTAAATAAGGTAAGTACTCGTATCATTAAGACTCATCCGACTACCGTTCTTATCTCGAATATCATTTTTACAATGCTTCGACCGATGTAACCTCTGATCTTCTTCAAGTATATCTTGTTGAACTCTTCAACTGTTTCTATCAAAATTAGGAGGGAATTTCGAACACGTGGCGCAAGAGCCAGAGTACTTAGAAAAATCAATTGTAAAAAGTGAATATCTCCTGGAAGTTGAAGGTAAAATCCTCACTGTGGGTGACTGAAAAATACAAATGTGAATTACTTAGGACCTCTATCCAGTCATGGCTGATGGAACAAGAGCATGCTACCCCCGAGAAGTAAATAAAGAATTCTTTTCGAAATTCCGTCCAAATTCCCAAGTTCGAAAAAATGTATCTGAAGAAGGTCGGAGGTTACACAGACCTAAACGCTATAAAAATCATACTTAACATGAGAACAGTAGGCTGATGAATCCAAATGATACGAATACGAATCCTCATATCAAAAATTCAGAAACATAAGGTTAGTACTATTTCACCGAGTAGATTCGGCGCTTATAAGCAATCGACAAAAGCACACAAACAATTATCAATTATTGATATGATCTAAATCGAAACACATTTGGCAGCTGATATTTTTGTTGAAATTTTGTTTGTTTTTTCGAAAGAAAAATGAAAACGAGGAGAACCACAAAAAAGTGCGAAGAAAAGCATTTTCACGAGTATCACATCGAGTGAAAAGCACACACTTCTCTTGTGTCGTTTCTTTCTTAGAGAAAGCAGAAAATAAAATGAAACTTGTATGTAATATAAACTGTAGTGCGTTGTCTTTTTGTCTGTTGGCTTTGGCTGACAAACACATTCCATATGCGAACGAAAAAATAAGCACGTGAAACAAAGCTAAAATAAAAAAAAAATACGTTTTTACACTTTTTCTGTTTATATTATTGGCGCCAATTCTTGAACGTCAAATCAAGATTTCCGGTATGAAACAATATCGCCAAGCAAGCAAAAAGAAATCCCCAGATGACAGAAATGGACTTGAATACCTTGGACGTGTGTCGACACAAATAATAAATCATATAAATTTTCTAAGTTGTTATACGTAATTAGCTACATTAACGAGTCATAAATATAGCGACACACTTGTCTGGCGATGACAGTGTGTGTGTATATATATATATATATATATATATATATTTATATATATATATATATATATAAAATACATTTTTATCATCGACATACAGTCCTGTTTCGTTGTATCACAAGTCATCAGTGCCGCCAGACTAAAACCTATCCCAAGCCGAGGATCGAACCTAGAACCGTCGTGATGACAATCGGCAGTTCTACCCCCTGACTACGGAAGCGGTGCCCGCAACTAATCTGTCCGAATGTCTATTTAAATAAACATCCGTCCGCCACTCGTAAAGTGCTCAAACGTTTGTTTGTAAACAAATATATATACATATATATATATATGTGTATATATATGTATATATATATATATACACACACACACACACACACACACACATATATATATATATATATATATATATATATATATATATATATATATATATATATATGGCGATTAAGCTACACAGAATACTCTACGTTTCATCCAGGCTAGGATTCTTCAGGTTTATGCGAGAATTTTGTGGTGGTCTCGCGTTTTTATATACGCACCTTTTATTGAGTTTTTAGTTAACCAATCAGCTTTCTAGTTTACACCGCAGACTTCCTAATCAGCCAATTAGTAGACACTTACAGGACAAAGGCCCAGTTCACCTCCGTTTCATTTGTGTGTGCTATTTTGGCAGGGAGCATAGATATCTAGTGTCCTGGCCTATTTTAAATCTCGGTTTAATGTTTTTTTGGCTCGTTATATATATATATGAGAGTGTGTGATATTTTATGTATATGTATGTTTATTTATTTATTTTTTTATTTGTTTATTTTCTGGTTAGTTTTTAAATTATTTTGCATCTCTATCCTAGAGTAAATTTTATACTGTGAACACAGTTGTTCGCTATTTCTCTCATACGGTTTAATAGATGCTGCGGTTCTTTAAAGTATAGGATAGCACATTTTTCATGAAGGCATAATCTACATGGATCGTCTTGGTCTCTGTATGTGTTTGCTTGTCTTACTATTTTCCATTCGACTAATGGCGAGTGTCCGTCTTTCTCGAGTCCTCAGTATTTGTTTGCTAGAGTTGTTTTCATTCATTTTTTTTATTATTGAATGTACTTTTGTGGTCATAATATCTAGTTTTAAAATCTAAGGAAGTCATACTTACGTAATATTTCTTGTTATACGGGGTTTCTTCGGCAAATATTGTGGCCTGGTAAACTATGCTTTTGGTTAGACATTTATTTTGAAGTGGGCAAAATGTGCGGTATCTGCAGTTGCATTTATCTTGTTCGTTATTAGTATTTTTATTTCTAGTATGGTTGTCGTTGTCCGAAGTTGGTTTATTATTATTATAATTATTATTATTATTATTATTATTATTATTATTATTATTATTATTATTATTATTATTATTTCTGCTAGTTCCATATGTTTTTTGTGTTAGTTTTATTTTTTTCACGGTGTCCACTTTTTTATTGTTTATTTTGTTGTTTGTAGCTTCAAAATAAGTCAGGACACCGGATATCTATGCTCCCCGCCAAAATAGCACCCACAAATGAAATTGGTCAACCGGAGGTGAACTGGGTCTTTGTCCTGTAAGTGTCTGCTAATTGGCTGATTAGGAATGGTGCGGTGGAAACAAGAAAGCTGATTGGCTAACTAAAAACTCAATAGAAGGTGCGTATATAAAACCGCGAGACAACCACAACATCCTCGCAGAAGCCTGAAGAATCCTAGCGTGGATGAAACGTGGAATATTCTGTTTAGCTTAATCGCAATATATATTTTATAACTTACTACCTAGCTCTACTTACGTCTTGAGCACTGTTAAAATAAATACTTAAAGTTTACACATAAATTTATACTTTCGTAAAGTTTACTTTACCGGTGCTAGGTCGAGTTTTTTCTGCTATATGTACCGGTATATTAAATTTTACATCGGTTTCATGTCCCCTACATAAAGCTGAAAATCAAATATAATTCTAAACCTTACTTTAGGATCCTTTTTTCAAGTTTGATAAAAATTAGTTCTATGATCTTGATTTTTTTAAAGTCTAAAATCTAAAGCTTAAGGAAATTTCGGAAATAGCTTAAATTTACGTAATCCTGCTTGATTTGTGTCTAATAAATTTGAATAAAGTTTAATGCAAATCTAAAATATATACATTTTTATGCGGCTGCTTTTGCTCATTCCAAATCATTAAAATAGTGCAAATAAGTGAAATTAAGAGAATATTAATTATTTGATGTCTTCTGACTATTGCGAAAATTTCACAAAAATCTGGACTTTTTTTTGGAATGGCTTCACCTTCACTTTGTCCTTTTGCATAAAATTTAAACCAAAAATAGATCAGATACTTCTGAAGAACATATGTATTAATAGTATTTACAAAAAATAAGATTGGTGAAAAACAGTTTACAGTGTAAGGACAGCATCTCAAAAACAGATTAACCCAATATATGATCTGATTAATCCGCCCAAATATAACAACAATACTCAATATATGATCTGATAGTAGATTTGTAAAGATCGATTGGCGTTATTCATTGCAACATAGAATACTCGAATAACATGGAATGATTTATCATTTGCGATCGGTACTTCATACATACAATAAAATGCAGCCGAAAAAAGTGGAGGAATAACATGATATCGCATGTGAAACTTTTTACCCAAGCAAAGAATCAAATCATTAATGGTTTGACCTGATCAGATATCTTGTTTCGAATCCATCAACTGGGGAATGTGTTTAAGAAATATAGAAATAATTTTTCATATCAAAAAGGAAATATTATATTCCTAATTTTAGCGAAAAAGAAAAACACTAATAACCTAAAATCGACTTTTATATAAAAAAAAATATTTATTTCTCTTAGAATAAATTGTCAGCGAAAAAATGATGATAATCGTGTGAAAGTTACGAATAGGATGGCGTAATAATGAATAAATGTACAAAACGTGAATTGTAAGACTGACATAATTTCTTAGCTTGAAAACTGAGAACCGAGTACTTTATTCGTTCATGGCCGATTAATGTTATCCTTAACACTAATTACATCGTGTAAAGAAAAAGCGAATATTTCTCTGGTTTGCTTGAATTGCGACGTAGAAACAAATTACTCGCTTTAAACCGTTATCTGCAACTCGTACAAAACACAGGTCAAATCGAACAAAAATTCCTGTTCTTATTTTAAAGAATTGGATTATTTTTTTCATCTTAGCCATCTCTGGTAAACTGATCGCACTTGCGCCCCTCCCGACATGCATACTCCCGGCGAACCTGTTTAATAACAATATCTCACCCATTGAACTATCGGAGTCTCTAGATTCTGGAAAGCCGTTTTCCATTGGACTGCTAGATTTTGCAATTCTCTCCTTTTTGTTTGCTTTTTGACTGTACTTGAAGGTTGTCTTCGATGGCCGTATGCCTAAACATGATATCCATGCAGGTGTGCCTTTAATATTCTTGATATTAATAAATTACTCCCTGATAAAATTGTGTCTGAGATTGATATATTTACTGATGACATCACACACTAAAATAAACACGAAGAAAAAACGGATGCCCACATAAGCAAATCAATAGCGGAAACTCTAGAAAAGGACTTTAGTTTATAGTGTAATCGAGCCACAAATACTTGATAACATTTAAGCTTATTAAAACTTTCTTTACTTTAAAAACTACAAAAGTGATTCTCAACCAAGGATTGCCATAACAAATTACCTGAGAGCATATCTTTCAAACTCCTCTGCCTAATAATCGCAGACAACATATATTGAAACAACTACATTGGTGGCATTGCCAAATCTACTGCAAAAAGGTAATCCCCCTCTGCCGTAATAAACATTTACTCACACTTGAGATATTTTTACT
Source organism: Euprymna scolopes (assembly GCF_053919585.1). Lineage (NCBI taxonomy): Eukaryota > Metazoa > Mollusca > Cephalopoda > Sepiida > Sepiolidae > Euprymna > Euprymna scolopes. The sequence goes on from NC_136485.1 coordinate 4,500,219, forward strand.
GTGGTGATGGAACTAACCTATGTTACCTACTAATAGACTATTCCATTCTCATAAAATACGATATCCGGTGAACTAACCTTGGTCGCGAACAGCCCACTTATTGCATGCTTTACAATACATCTTGTTACTTTATTTTTGGCGTTTTTTATTAACCCTTTAACAGGGCTAAAACAGTGGCGACGTCGGATTTAGAACTCACAGTGGTCACTCAAATTTAAAATACCTCCAGCAATCAAAAGAACATAAGGGAAAGGTGAATTAAACCTAACAAGCGTTCAGAAAACACTGGGAAAAGGAGAAAGTGATGAACTCGCGAAAGCCAAATAAGTGCATGGACATAAAAGTTTGAATTGTAAACTCGTGGAAAGCAAGTACATTTTCATATTATGTTCTTTTCTTTGCTTAGGACTGTCAGGACATCTTGACGCACCCGTAAATACAAAAGAAAGAGAAATAGGAATTATTCGTGTTTTTTTCTTGCGTCACTAAATACGTGTCGTAAACGAGCCGTTTATTTCTTTTGGGGGGGGGGGGCTTACAAAAAGAAGAATGTACGTTTGGTTTTTTACTTTTCGTCACAGTCAGCAAAAATAGTGAATATTTCTGTCGATATATTTTTTCTTTTCTCTTGTCTTTTTTTTTTAAGAATTTAAGATATATCTTTTCCAAGAATTTAAAACTGCATGTTTATCGCTCGTTTGTAAAATTACTAAAGGAAACGAAATACTGTTCCTTTTTCTCCAGTTCTTCTAAAAATACTAAAAAAAACTTTGTAGATATCTTAAAAGGGGCGTTAAAAAAGCTTATAGATCACCCTTGGAAAAACTTCTACAGCAGTTTCTTCAAGAATACAGGATTACGGCAAATCCCAACACTCCAGCAGATAAATCAGCAGCGGAGGTTATGTTTGGCCGTAAAATCAGATCAGTATTTAATAAGTTGCTAACAAAACAACCCACAAAAAGGAGAACCTCTATGGTATCACTAAAAATATTATTGAAGAGAAAGTGTACTTCAAGCATTTTAAAAATAGTTTCATTTTGGAAACTAGGAAAAGTAATCTATATAATCCAGGGATCACATACAAAAGACATATGAACCTCGCATTGTCGATTAGGCCCCAACCTCTGTCCCATCGCCACACTATCGCATCCTTGTGCCTGTTTTGCAAATATTTCAATGTGCTTTGATTAACTCATGTCACGCTTACCACCATCATTCCAGCGACCTTGGCAACAGACTTGATGTACGTGTTCCATTTCAGATCAGGAATAAAGGTCAAACCCAGAAGCTTGTCAAAACACGGGGCCTCACCCAGTCGAGAGCCATCCATCACAATTGATGCCAGCTGGGGATCAGAGCGTTGATGATGTAAGGATAGGAGTTTGGTTTTGGATGCATTAAAGGTAACCAGCCACATCTTCCCCCACTGAACCACGCGCTCGAGATCAGAGGAGAGAGAATCAGAGAAAACTTTGTCATTTACAGCCTTTGATGTGTTGGCGTAGATGGTCGTGTCATCAGCATAGATGTCAACGAATGATTTAAGTATTTAAATTTCTTTTATTTTAATTTTTTTATTTTGACTTTAAAACTTTAAAAGTTAAAGAAAACATTAATTACTATTTCATTGTATTTTCTTTATGAGACCAAACATGTTTCTATTGTCTCATATGTCCCTACAATAACGGTTTTCCTTTAAATTTATGCGATTTTTCTTTAATTCTGAACCGTTTCCTCTCAATTTAAAATTGCCCAGCGTTTTCGCCAAAAATACATTGTTTTCCTTCGCAATCTTCTGGTGGTTTACCTGCACAAATACTCTGCACATGTACAAAATAGTTCCAAGTCCATTTTTTACATTGTTTAACTAATCGTAAAGTCACCTCATTATAGCTGGTCTCGACTTTAAAGAGAACATAGATTTATAGTTTTTCAGTTTAATTACATCGTACGTTACAATACGTTGATATCTAATATTTTAAAGTGCCATAAAAGCCCATGACAATATTCCGTTTCTTGTTAATATTAAATTTATGAGTTGTAATATGGTGACTAAATAAAAAAGATGTTAATTTCAGTTAATAATATGCACGATGCATTTAAGTATCCATTACTTAAATCTCATTAAATATTCCTCGCAAAATAACCCTCAAAGATGGTCGATAAGTAATGAATATAAACCAATATAAGTATTTGATTTTCTTTCTTATTAAAGAAAGCTTTCTTAAACCGATGAATTATATTAAAATATTATTTCTATAATTATAAGAATTATTTCAGAACTATCTTTTATTTTTTGGGAACGAAGGTTAATAATTTGTATTAATTAGATTATTTGAATGACCATTGCGTAATGGATAAAGTCCATAGTGTAATCAGTTTTAAGTGGAAGTCTTGAAAGGTCAACTTTACTGCAGTCGATACTTAAATGCAATTACGGATTAATAAAATTTCTATCCGGTCAAACTACCTCGTTGATATATTAAAAGGTTCCGTTCGAAATTCATTGACAATTTCTAAAATCGATCAAAACATTTCCGAGATTGAATGATACACCTAAAACAGGTCAATGATTATATCAGCCGAAACGGGAGAATTCTGAACAATCCAAGTTTAATAAATTTTTATTCCAGAAAAAAGGTTATTGATTTGAATAATACATCTTCACTATTCTAATTCATGTTATAGAAACAATTTAAAAATGTAGTTTGAAAGCATCAATAATTTACGTGACTAAAATAGGATTTCCACAATTGGGCCCATCAGGATGTACACACATACAAAACAAGCTTTTCTATAAACAAACGATTTCGTTGAACTAATTTGTTCAATTGTAATTCTTCAAACCATTTTCATTTTGGAATTGTGGATAGCAAACGGGCTGAAAGGCAGCTAGCCGATATTAAAATTAGACGAACACTGGCAATGATACACGAATGTGTCTGGGATTAAAGAGAATCCACCAATGGTCAAATCGATATTTTTTCTTGCTGTCGTCTGGAACCAACCGCGGTGCCATAGGAGGAAGCTTAGATGATTCTCTACAGTGATTAATCAATAATACATTGCGCTCTACATTGCACTGTAGAGAAGCTACTGTTGATTTCATGATAGTATTTTGCAATTGTGGATAGCAGTCGGGTCGAATGGCAGCTAGTTGATATTAAAATTAGACGAACATTGCCAATGATACCCAAAGTTGCCCGGGATTGAATGAGAATCAACGAATGATCCACATTTTTAATACTTTTATTGTTACAAAACTCGATGAAACCGTTCATTCGTTAGTCGAATCGATATTTTTTCTTGCTTTCGTCTGGAACCCACCGCGGTGCACCGGGAGGAAGCTCACATGTTTCTCTACAGTGATTAGTCAACAATGCATTTGATCTTACATTGCACTGTATAGAAGCTACTGTTGATTTTATGAGATTATTTTTATATAATGACTTGAATTTAAGTTTAGAATGTAACAGTCAATTGTCATGGTTGGATCGTGCTCTAAACAAAAACATTAATTTCGAACGCGCCTCGGCCTTATCAAAGAACTTACTGTTAATTTTTAACATCGGACCCTTGTGTTAATGCGGTATAAAACTTCTATAATACACTTGTAAGATTAGGCAGTATAAAAGTGTTAACTTCGGTCAAAATCAGACTGTTCCTTCTTTAATGATACTTTTCGGGGGTTCTTCGATGCAATACCTTTATAGAAATTTGAGCGAAACCCCCAGAAAATCAGCTCATCCGTTTTAAAGTCCAGATACACACACTTTCCTATATAAGTAGATATTTTAAGACGTGTAAAGACGTGTTCAAGAAACATTTGAAAAACACAAACCAACTCAACGACTGGAGAAGAAAAACTGAAGATCGGATAGTTTGAAGAAGTGTGGTATCAGGCGGAGCCGATGCCATTAGAGACCAGAGCATTGCTATTTGGGAAGCAAAAAGAGCGGGCGCCACTACCCGGATTTCCTGCCATCAGGTGTCACATCTGCGGTCGGGGGTTCAGAGCTCCGATCGGACTCACGTCGCACCTTCGACACGGACACAAATCGACTTCCACGTCATCGTCGAAATCGACGGAGTGAGTGAGAGAGAGAGAGAGAGAGAGAGAGAGAGAGAGAGAGAAAGAGAGAGAGATTTTTAATAAGTGGCTTTCCTATATAAGTAGATATATATTCTTAATATAACAAGGCCGATAGCCATTCGTGTAATGAATGAATGCGTGAATATAGGATTGACATGAAATTCTTAAAGATAAACTAAAATGACCGAAAAATTGGCTGAAATGACTTAAATAAATAAAAAGTAAATGACTTAGAATGACTTTAATGAACTTAAGGATGAATTGAATGACCTTAAGAATAACTTGAATGCTTAAAAAATAACTGGAATCCTTCAAAAACAACTTGAATGATCAGGAGAATGACTTGAATGGCTTTGAGACTGACTGGTTGTAAAGTGGGTGATCATTTTACATTAAATTAGTACAGAAAAGTGATCCCCCACTTTATATCACAATAAGTATAGCATGTAGTAAGAACAGATAAGAAAAGCTTAAAAAGCTAAGAACAGCATCTATTAACAACATACCTTTGATCTTAACCACACAGGCCAAGCACAAGTGTTACGGACCGACCGACCGTCCGACTTATAAAGTCACTTGCACTCGACTATTAAATAATCTTTCACAATATGACATACATCTATTAACGACTGAAACTATCCAGTAACTCTCCTACTAATGAAGTTACACGTCAGATTTATAAACTTTAATGTGTGCATGTTCTATCATTTAATCCGGAATCAAAAGGAATATACAAGAGAAACATTCGGTGTTTTTCAGAATTTCTAACGAAAATTAGATAAGAATTCCATAATGTTGCAATTCTCCGACTTGAGCATTTGTTTTGATAATGCTGTGAACGTCCAGCCATTGGGTGAGCACGGAACGCAATACCGTTTCGTATAGAACAGAAGGCAATAAGAAGTTAGAGCATCTGTTCTATAAAGTTGCCATATCCCAAACTATTTGCTTTACAACCATTAAAACATGACATATACTTGAGTGGAAATGACTTTTCTTTATTGGCACAATTCCTTTAAAGAAAACTAACGGATCTGATTTCTTTTGGAATGTTTTTAATAGAAAGAGTTCATCAAGTACTTCATCTTTTACAGAGAATTTGTTTTATGTTTTATTGCGTGTCAAAATTTTCATGATCGTTTAATGATGCGATGTGTACGGAACTCAATCAACAAGCAACGCACCAAATTAATACTTTATAAAGTTAATTCTTGCCTTTACTTTATGAGTCTAAGAATTTTTTATCTGAATTGTTTCTACTAATCCATTTCTATAATTAACAGATATCTTTACGAAGAAGCTGATGAAAACGATTTTCGGTTGACTGAGTTTTATTAATTATTCATTGGGAGATCTTATACGGGCCACTATATGGAGTCGCCCACTAACAATAACATGTGGTATTCCCTAGAGTCTGAGTGACAATAAGTCTCCCCAGATTTCTAGTCATCTCTATCTTTTTCAATAACCATTCCAAATACCTTTGTGTTATCGAAGAGTCGTATATCATTGTCTTTTCTCTGGAGACGGTAATTATTGTTACGTAGGTTTTGGGCTATAAAATGCCTCCTTGAGGTTTCAGTGTTCCCAGCATTCTTCCAGGTTGGTGCTGGCCATCGGCCCGTACATCTTTCTCGACCTCTCATGATCATTTCTTGTGACCTTAACCGAGGGAGGGGCGCAATTATTATTTTTGATTATTATACTACTTATCTCCACAGTGTTGTGATATTTTTACAGCGTTTTTTTTTGTACTCAAGTGCGGGCTATTACACCAAAGCTAGCGAATATGATAAAATAGCCAATTAGCTAGAAAGCACCTGGCATAAAATGCTTGATATTCTAAGCAAAACTGACTTATTCATACGGTAATGCTGTGCTTGATTCGCAAGCAGTTCAACAGTTCCTCAAGACTATCTGGAATTAGGCAAAGCGCACCTATAATGATTAGCACGATAGAAATTTTCTTATTCTACCAATCTCCACTCTCAGTTTCTAATGGTTTTGCAAGTTCTCATTATTCTTTGCTAACTTGATGGCATTTGGGTAAACCGCATCAGTAATTTAGTATTCACTGATCGTTTTATTCAAAACTACAATATCCGGTTTCCTGGAAGTTATTTCTCGGTCACACTGAACAATGAAGTCCCAGAGAATCTTAACGTCACTAGTGCTTCTGGGTAATGTTTGAACCTTTATCTGTCACTTGGATTCCAAACTTTTGGGCACAAACTCCAATACATATTTGCGCATACTTTGTCATGGCGACGTTTGTACTCTTTTTGAGCAAGAGTATAACATGCACTAACAATCTGAGTTACCACACAGCCTGAACTTATCAGAACAAAGTTATTTCTATTGATTGCATTTCTATTTTGTGCTTGCTTGTGAGCAGCAGATATAAGATGCTCTGTCTCTCTTTTGAAAATCACCTTTAGACAGAAAATTCCACGTGTCCTGACATTTTTGTGTCTTAGTATCTCACTCAAACTGATCATGAAGTTTCATTCTTACCAACTCGTATTCTTTTCTTGTACTTGTGTTTACTCTCCAATTAATCTTTATCTAGTTATTCCCTTTTCGCCACTGCTGAACGAAACACTTCATGACTAATCACCAAGTACTGATGCACACTTCTAAGCTCTCATCCGACACTTCAATCCCAATCAGCTTCATCTTTTCTTCCTTGTGGTGTACAGCTAATCACATGAAAATTTAGGTGAAGTGATCCATAATTGACTAATAATTTCATTGTGCCTCTATCCGGCCTTTTCATTTCTCCCTGTGTCCATCCTACAAAAGCTGCACTTTGCCGAATGACAGCAACCGCTTATGAATTGATGGCTTAGGATCAGTTTGGGTTTCTTCATACACATTTCTTTCGTCGCCTTATATATTTTATTTTAGAGCATCGTGTCAACTTCAAACACCCCCAGCACTGAAAGAATACTTAACATAATTAAATCCTTCTTAGATAAGAGAAAAATCCAGGTTGTCATCTATGGTCGGACATCTAAACAATATGATATAAATGCGGGAGTGCCTCAGGGGTCTATCCTTGGACCTCTATTATTCCTAATATTCATAAATGACCTCCCTGGCAAAATTTGAGCTGGGTATATATGCTGATGACACAACGCTCTATAACAGACACGACAGGAAAACAAGTAAACACATATCTAAAGAAATGGCAGAAACACTAGAGGATGACCTCCAACTTGTAGTGGAATTTGACAAAAATGGATGGTCACATTCAATGCTGCCAAGACTAATCTTGTTTCCTTCAATAATTACAAGACCCTTCTCTACCACCAATAGCAATGGCCAAAGACTTAATCTGAAAGTACATCTTTTAACCTCCTCGACCTAACGTTCACAGGAAACATGAGTTGGAAAAATTACATTGAGAGCATTACCAGGACCGCTGCGAAAAAGCCAGGTTCTCTCTACGGTGCTAGAAAGCTACTAACGCCCGAAAGTATCCTGTACTTCTATAAGGACACCATTCACCCATGCATGGAGTATTGTTGTCATATTTGGGCTGGTGCATCTGATGCTAGTCTCTCATTCCTAGACAAGGTTCAAAAGAGAGTTGCCAACCTGATAGGTCCTAAACTGGCTTCTAAGCTTCAGCCTCTGTCCCATCGACGTAATGTTGCATCCCTCTGCCTGTTCTACAAGTACTTTAACGGTGAATGCTCCGACGAACTGAAAGCACTTGTACCCCCTCGATATCCCCGACAAACCCGACAAGCAGCAAAATCCCACTCCTTCACAGTTGACATCCGTAGATGTAAGAGAGCCTTCTACTCCAGTAGTTTCTTCCCCAGAACAGCTAAACTTTGGAATTCCATTCCGGGTTCCTGCTTCCCCAACTGTACTTACATGCAGAAGTTCAAGTGTAACGTGAACTGACATAATGCTGCCCAACTCCCCACATAGTACTCTTGTAGCTTATGTCCCTGATAGTAGTCCCCTATATCAAAGTGGCAATGTGCTTTGTTTGGGGTGGAAATGTAATTAAAAAAATCCTAATCTTTATCCATTTGTCAAAATGATGCCTTTCATCGCTCCTCTCGCTCCTCGTGTAAGAGTAACTACTGCATATAAGAACTTCAAACCCCATAGTTGTGTGTTCACTCTACTGTTGTACTGTTTTGATCTGTGTTAATTTTTTTTTGTTTTTATTATTATTATTATTATTATTATTATTATTATTATTATTATTATTATTATTATTGGCTCACAAGGAGCTTTCAGACAGGTCTTCAGAGATCTGTCCTTGAAAACAGCCTGTGGTGTTTCCTGGAAGCTGACTGACAACAAGTCTCTCCAGGTTTCCAGTACTCTTCACCTCTTTTGATAACATCTGCAAATAAATTCGCATTATCGCAACATCTGCTTGCCACTGATTTCTCGTTGGCAGCTGCTATTAATCTTTGCTGGAATTTGAGTTGCAATAAGCCTCCCCAAAGTCCCAATTCTCTTCGCACTTATTCGGCTGAGGTCTGGTCAGTTCATTGATCTTTCCTTCCTACTTGACTCTACTTAGTTATTTGGTCTCGCTCTTTTTTTTTTTGGGGGGGGGGGCAGTAATATGGCAATAGGGGGATAAGGGTAGGGTTGTGTTAGAGAACTTATAGATATGGGGTTTCAGTGTTCTTGGTTCCATGTGTTGTTTCAGGTTTTGCTTTTGCAGCAGTTTGTCTGGCCCGCGCTTGTTTCTCCTATGTATTAGTCTCTTCATTCAAGGGGGCTTCTTAATATTTCAGCTGTTTTCATGATTGTTGTTCGTTGTATTTTTGCAGTCATTCCTTTGATTCCAATTTCTCCCATTCTTTTTTCAAAATTGTTCGGGATTGTTCCTAATGCTCCTACTATTATATCTGTATTATTTTCATTTCCTTCATCTTCCATATCCCTTTCAGATCTCTGGCTAGCTCTGTGTATTGGCTCCGTTTCTCTTTTTCTTTGATATTCACCCTGTAGTCAGTTGCAGTAGCAAAGTACGATTTGACAGAATTTTTGTTTCTTGTTAATTATTACGACATCCGGTCTTCTTGCTTGGATAGGTGTATCAGTTTGTATGTCCATGTCCGATAGGACTTTCTGATTCTCGTCTTCAAGTGCTGTTGCCGGCTTATGTTTGTACCACTTGTCTATGCGTTCGAGATGCAGTTGTTTACATAATTCCCAGTGTTCTACCCTTCCCACGTGATCGTGTCTATTCTTGTATTCCTTTTGATCCAGTTTGCTGCATTCCTGCAGTTGCTGTTTTTTTTTTTTTTTTTTTTTTTTTTTGCATTTTGTCGATCTTTGCTTTAATGTTGTTGGTTCTTATCGAGTTGTCTTGTCCTATGCCTCAGTTGTTAGGGGTTCAGTTTCTCGGTTTATGTGTCCTTTTCGCATCCATGTCCAAGTTTTTTCGTTATTCTCATCTTTTGTCATCCTTATAAATCCTCCGTTTAGTTGTTTCTCTTCCCTCTTTTCTCGTCTTATACTTTGTCTCCCTGTTTTCTGTTTTATTGATTTTTTAAGTGCCTCTCGCTGCCATGATTATTCTTTCAGTGTTTTTCATTAAGTATTTTTCTAGTTCTTTTTTGCTGTCATCCACACGGTTGTCTATATTAACCAGTCCCCTCGCGCCGTCTTTCTTATTTACGTAGAGTTCGTAAACATCGTCCTTCAGATGTAGTGCGTTGTGCGTGGTCATGAGTTTCCTGGTTTTCTGATCGAACTGTCTCAGTTTTTCTTTAATCCACCCTATGAACGGTCCACAGTATCTTACTAGTGGTACTGCCCATGTATTTATGACTTTTATTAGATTTCTGCTATATAATTTGGTTTCGAGAAGTTTGCTTGTTCTCCTGAGGTATCCTTTCCAATTCTCTCTTTCATTTCAGTTGCTTTGATTGTGTCGGCTTCCAGTACTCCTAGGTATTTATAGGAGTCTTGTTCTCCTAGTGCCCTCATCTCCGTTTGGTTGGGTAGTTTCATGTCTTTTGTCGTCTCTAGTTTTCCCCTTCTTATAACTAGTAGCACGCACTTTTCCATACCAAACTCCATTTGGATATCCTGGCTGAAGATCCTGGTAGTGTTTATTAGTATCGCTATTTTCTTTTTTGGTTTTTGCAAAAAGTTTCAGATCATCCATGTACATCAGATAGTTCATTTTTTCCTCCGTGTTAGAGAACTTGTATCCGGCTTCGCTCTTTCTCGGAATATTGTTCAGGGGCATAATGTCTATGATGAACACTAATTGTGATAGTGAATCTCCTTGGAAGATACCTCTTTGTATGTTGATTTCTGTTATGTGTTGTCCATCAGCTGTCAGTTCCAGTCTCAATGATCTCATCGCATTTTTAAACACGTCGATGATCCTGATTGGTATTTTATACATTTTTAAGCATTCTATTATCCATGGTTGAGGGATTCTGTCGTACGCTTTTTTGTAGTCGATCCATGCCATGGCTAAGTTCTTTCTCCTTCTTTTTACCTCTTTTAGGATCTTTTGGTCTATATATATCAAATCATGTGTTCCTCTTTTTTCCTTTCTGGCATCCTTTCTGTGTTTTGGGGAGCAGTCCCCGATTATTCCGGGAGTGGTGTTCCCTCAGTTGTGCTGCCAGTATTTCCCACATAGTGGGTAAGCACGTGATATGCCCATAGTTGCTGTGGGCGGTTCATTTCTCCGTGTCCTTCTGTGTCAATGTAGTTCTGCCTTTTGTTATCCAAGCTGGTACGATTGTTTCCTGTATACATCTTTTGAGCTAGTCTTTCGTGTAGAGTTATAATTTTTTGCACTAGTATGCATGTATCTCGTCGAGTCCTGGTGCTCTCCAGTTTGCCATTTTTCCTATGGTTTTCTTGATTGTTTCTTTGGTGATTTCATTCATTGTTCCTTCGATTTGTTGTAACTCTTCTTTCATTTCTGTCAACCATTCGGCATTTCTGTTGTAGTCTTGTCGTTCTTCCTATATATTACTCTAATAGAGTTTTGTTTCTGTTGAGTTTGGTCGTTTCTTTTTTGTTTTTTCTCCGTTCACATTTTGGTAGATATGGCTTTCATTGTTTTCAAATGTCCTGTTCTGCTTGCATTGTTCAGATTTATATCTATATCTTCTTAATCTTCCTTCTTTTGCTGCTATTTTCTGGTTCAGATCTTCGTGTTTCTTGTTTAGGCTTTCCCTGCTAGACACATTTTCAATCTTCAATTTTCACCACGTCGCTTTCTTCCTGTTTATTGTTTTGGCTTCTTTTTTATGTTTGTTTATTTGGGTTTATAACCTTATTTCCCAGTCAGGTTTTGTCGATGAATCTTTCCCCGGCTGTTTTTTCTGATATGAACTTCATACTTACCATCTGGGCTCTTGCATTGATTAAATTGTTTCGGTCTGTGCTTGTATCTGTTGTGACCTGTGGGAGGAGCGTGTTAATTTGCTCTGTTTCTGTTTTGAAGTTTTTCTGTTCTTAGAGATGGGAGCTTTCTTTTTTCCTTGTTTATGAACTGTATTATTTTTCCTATTCCATCTGCTTCTTCCTCTGTTAGCTCTGCTTCATTGTTCTCGGTTCCTTCGTTTGTAGGATCCAGTCTTTGCAGGTTCTCCGTCTGTGGTGTTTCTACTTGTGTGGCTTCTACACGTGCGATTCCAGTTTCCTCATTTACTTTTCGTTGTATTTTTCTTAGTTCTAGTTTTGAGAGTCAGCGTCTCTTTAGTATCAGTCTTGCTCGGTCTGCAAGTCTTAGTTCTGTTGAATGGAAATCACTGGACTTGGCTCTTTGATTCGTTTTCAATAGGCTCCATATCTATATTTAGGATTGCATCTATAATAGCATTCCATTACGAATCTGCTCTCTTTCATTGCCCATTTCTTTCTTTGTTTTTTTTTAATGAACACTGCCACGATTATTATTATTATTATTATTATTATTAGTAGTAGTAGTAGTAGTAGTAGTAGTAGTAGTAGTAGCAGTAGTAGTAGTATATCCCTAATATGTATTTCTAGTAAGGTTTATTTTTGAATATGTCATCCAAGCAAAATATACTTACTCAAAAATCTCGTACACCTTGGGAGTATTCGATAATTGATACCCATGGTAGGAACTGTGCTTCTCGCTTAACTTCAGAGAACTGCTTCAAAGGCTAAATTTGTTTCTCACTCAAGAAACAAAGAATGCGAAGAGACTTGATTCATACAACACAATCAAAGGAAATGCGTAAGAGTTTTAAACCCCATTCATCTGCGAAATATATTTGTCCATAGAATAAACTAAAATTTTACCAGAGGACGTTATAACAGCATCGACAATATCCTGATATACAAGATAAAATGGCCTTTCACAAACATTCGATGCAGATGTTATTTTACTCGCCTACACCCCAGATGCGGCCGACGTGATGTTGGGGGAAGGAGAACCACACCAGGAAAAAATGAACATGTTGCAGCGAGAGATTCGTTTTAAGTGATGCTGAAAGTAATAAAAACGGGTTGTTAAAAAGAAAATATGCGACCCGCAGATTTTTATTTATTTATTTTCTTTGCATATTTGCGACAGGGAATGATGCTGGCTAAGTGATTAACGACATGAACTGAAGATCTGGGTAGGCGTAGTTCGTACGCAGTTCTTTTTCCATAAACACTTTAATTTAGAGATGTTGGAATACCTCACAACATTACTTTCGCGAAAAACACCCGTCTAGCTGAAACCACTGTCAATAAATTTCCCCATTCTTTATCTGTGCCTAAATCAAAACGTAGATTCCATGAACAAAGCTTTTTTCTTAGAAGTGCACGCCTGTTGAACTCTCTTCTGTTTGCCTGTTTCCCACCTGACTATAACTTGGATGTCTTCAAGTCAAACATAAACAAATTCCTGATAAACCGCCCGCTTAAGTAAGACACTTTATCAAATCTCCAATACTAACGATTACTACGATATTATCCCATTGAGTACAGTACACACAATAACCCTTATCCCTGAGTGGCTTCCGGACCTTGATAAGTGATGACTCCCATGTAAAAAAACAAAACTTCCGTAAGTATACGATGTCTTTCTAGAAAAATCGTAACTGGATAGATACGAATGCCAACAATAACCATCCAAGCGATACACAAATATATAAATAATGCTTAACAGTAACAAGTAGCGACAATAAAATATGAGTATACGCTTACACATTAGCAGTCTTTTCTAGTGTATTTCAATCGCTTCTTGTTTTTGTCCGGTGCTATACTCTTCGTTCCCTCTTATGCTGGCTCATTATCAAATATGCATGTTCGATTTTTATCTTTTCGTTTGCTAACATATTTACGAACACCTTTCATTTCAAGTTAGTTCCAATTCTCCGTCCATACACTACCAAGTGTCTCGTTTGATTTAATATTATTAGTATTATTACATAACGTGATAAGACCCGGAAAATTTAATGTCTTTTCCGACCATCTTTAACAATAAAAGTTTTATGTTCACCCATAAATATAAAGAGAAAGCATATTCATATCCGACCATTTCTCAAATGCACTCGAATTCTCATAATAAACATTTCATTACTTAAATTCGTTAAACATCAAGTCATCGATCGATGCTTCCGTTCAGTCTCAAAAGACAAAGGATGCCCCTGTAGGGGCTGTTGCGTGTGTAATTGTGAGGCGAGGGTTGTGCAATCCCTAACCACACCTCTCCTGAATTGACACTGTTTGAGTCCAGTGGCAAGGAGCAGTCCAGAACGACTGGAAACAATGCCAGATAAGCAGAGTGCACACACAGCACCTGGAATCCCGAATGGCCACCCATTTAATACTGACCAGGCTCAACATTGCTTAACTTCGGTGATCCAGTGGAAACCGGTGTGTCAACGTGATTATGCATCAAGTCATAATAATTAAGTATTAACTAGAGTGCGAGTGCGTTTTTCATTTTTTCAGTTTAATGCATAATTCAGTGCGACGCAATGTTATTTTCAATTGCTGGCATTAATTAATGCTGTTATTAATGAATCAGTTGTTGCTGCCAAATTTGGTCATCCATCATTGCAAATAGGTTTGCTGACTTAAAAGTATTTTCTCTGTTTTGAATGTAAAGATGTTAAGGATAAATGAAGTAATTCTAAGAAAGATCTGTGCGGAAAGTTCTTCGCACCCGATATAGAAACTGAAAGGGAACATTATTAATTTTGAATTTTTTAAACTCTTCCATCAATCTATACTCCTATAAATTTAAATTTTCTGTGTATTGATATTCATATTAAAATCCCTTTTTGTCTATTTATTTAAAAAGAAAATGCAAGGTTCTTATGTATGGGTCGTGAAATTGCATTCATCTGCAAAAGATCTAGCTAATTTGCAAATTCTTTTAAAAATTAATTTTAATTAATTCCCTATTAGTTTTTTCGGTTTTCTGTTTTTTTTTACAAAGGATTCACCACTTATCAAGGCTCGGAGACCACTCGAGGATAAGGATGAAAGAGTGTAAAGTAGCTAATGTGACAATATTATAGTAATCGTTAGTTGTATAAATTTGGTAAATTGAATTACTTAAGGGGAACAGGTCAAGAACTTGTTTACATTGGACTTGAAGACATCCATATTGTAGTCAGCTGGAAAGCAGGCAAACAGAAGAGAGTTCCACAGGTGTGCAGTTCTTAGAAAGAAGCTTTGTTCATAGAATATACATTTAGGTTTAGGCACAGATAAAGAGTGGGGAGAATTATTGATAATGTTTTCAGATTGACGCATATTATTCGTGAAAGTTTGGCGTTGGCGGACCATAGATAAGAGCTCAGACGAGCACTTGCAATGAAAATAAGTTTCTTATCAGATGATCATCTTTAGTTAACTATTACGTGTAATTATATTCATGCAGATATTCAACATTTATATATTGCATAATATTTGCGGAAAAAGCTTATAGTAAACACAAACCTCCTTCTATATATATTTATGTATGTGTATATATATATATATATATATATATATATATATATATATATATATTAGTTTAGAAAATTTTGCTTACCAAACTCCTTTGTCAGTTTTTGGTCTACGAACATAAAACTTAATATATAGGGTATTCAAACACATGTGAAACTTAATATTTTGGTGTTAGTCGGAGAAAATCGGTGCAAAAGTGTGAAAATTAAAAAAATAGAATTTGCCAGGGGAAGGTCGAACAAGAGCATTACGATTATGCATGCATAACGTAATAGCTATTTTTTCTGTTTTGACTTTTAGCAGCAAACATGTCTTCATAGTTCACTGATTTACGCCAAAGGAAAAAGGTACATTGTAAGCTAAACATTTTGGTTTCGATTCTCGGTGGTGGCGCACGAGTCATTTTTAAAAATCATCACTATATATTGGATCCAATATAATATAATGATAAATATGAAATTTGCATTCATCAAAATATCATATTAAAGCGTACTTTATGATCAGGCAATGCTGGACCGCCTAGTGTTATAGAGAATTGCCAACGAAGTTCCGACCCTTCGTTCTTTCTGGTAAAATATGTACAGCAAAGTTATGCAAAGTATCACCGTCGCAAAAAAAAAAAAAAAAAAAAACTTTTTATACCTAAAGTTAAACAAATTACAAGAAGTACAGTTTATTTCCAATGAATAAACATTAGTGGGAAAACTATATAACAGGACTACTTCCTTGCTGTGTACAAATCTAATGAGAGATACACGTCGAGCTCTTCCCATCAAGTAATCAAAGTCGATCAATTCCATCCAACCTTATTAATCTTCTCACACTATTGTTCATCATTCATGTGACAATCTTATTCAACATTATCTTCGATTGAATTTCTAACATGCAAACTGTTAACTGATTATATGAAAATATAAATTAGATAAATGCTTTCTATTTGCAGAATATATCACTTCAAGTAAGTGGTTAACGACACGATCAGACAACCTGGTGTTCGAATCCAATACTTTCCACAAAATCACTTTTAATTTGTATATTGATAACCTCCCCTGGTTCCTCCTGTAAATAATCGATAACTTTATAGTAAAAATTCTACTAGATTAATATCGAGAAAAACTAATGCCAGCGATAGGATCATTTGATTAATACAATCATGATGGTCGTTTTAACTCGTACAGGCTCTTACCATTTATTTTTATGTTCTTTGCTCATTGCCGCCCCCCCTCTCTCTCTTTCTCTCTCTCTCTCTCTCATTCTCATTATAACAACCTTACCTCCTTTGTCTTTTGTGCCTGCCGTTTACTCCACATCTTTCTGTCTTCAACTTTTAAAATTAGTAATAAATGATAAGTAATTCTTTTTTCCTGTTTAAATTTCCAAGGATCTTACAACTCTATTTATAACTGCCCTAATAACTTCCTTCCACGGGAACACAAGATCTGTAAACTGGATATAGAAGACCAATACATTCAAGGCGATGCAGTATTGCCCACAAATATGACTAAGCAGTTCTGTCGACATTCCTCTTAAATAATTATCAAGAAACTAATCCATTCTCAGACAGAATGTAAAGCTTAGTAGATTGGCTACAACAAAGCCATACCTCAGATGAACAGTGACCCACACACCGTTGAAATGATTATAAAGGATGGGTCCTCGACTGATTTTTATCTAAAGTGATGATGGTGCATTATTTAATTTGATAGCTGTAACATTCTCTATATATCTTATAAAACAAACGTGCTTTTCAATTTTTCTATTTTGTCTCTCTTTCGAATAACTCAAAAGACCTTCTTCATTTTTGTCTCTCTATACCCTTGTCCATAAATATTCCTGTTTTTCTCCAATCATGTTTCAAAGTAGAATTAAAGTGTTCAGCGTTAATTTGTAGCACTTGTACCTATTTACTATGCCTCCCCACGGGACAGAGTTAGACACCAGGGTCGTTTTTTAACGTGGAGAAAAGGTAGAAAAATAAAAATTGTCTCAGTCGTGAAGGATTTCTCCTCCACCGAAAGAGAACAAGAAATAGAAGTAGCACTTGTAATTAAACACTGGCATAATAATATTTAAATGCAATCGTCAATGTAAAGTGATATTTGGTTTATATTTAGAAGTGTGATTTGAAACTTGTAACTAAATAAATGTTGAGGAGGTGAATAAGTGCATAACAATAATAAAAGGAGAAATATATATTCTTTAAGTAAGCGTCACGCTTACTTTACAAATTTAAAACTAATATGAATTAACTAAAAATGCTGACCCCATTTAACAAAATATCCATCTTCAATACTAGCCTGGGTGCCCGACGTTGCCAAGGTGTTTGGAGGTGCGTGTCGAGCAAATAAAAAAAATTAAAAAGTAAAGTGGTAGTAGGCAGCCAGGCTCAGACCCGTACCACGAAGGAGGAAAAGAACGTAAAAAAAGGTGACGTCTTTGCCGTTGCGTCCATCGCCAAACCGGAAGTGGCGAAGGTTTAAATTAAGGCTAGTCAACCGAAAAGAGTGAATGACTTTCGAAAATATCAGCGTAAAAAGCGAACTCTCCTTATAAAAATGTGCCCAGTTTAGGGTGAAGGAATTAATGTTTTGGGCCAAGTTTTCGATATTTATCTCTCGAAGGTTCGAGTTTAAAAACCATATTGATCTCGTGAAAATCCATCGCCTCTGTCGAAAGTTTTAGGCAGACATACATACATAAATTTACACAGACAGGTCAGATTTATATTATAGAAGATGATCGTCTTAGTCAGATACTCGGAAGTGAGTCATTAGCTATAAATTTGGGACGATCGGAATCGGAATCGGAATCAGGAATTGGAAAAATCGGAACCTTTGCGGGTATCGGAATCAATATCGGAAAAAAAAACTTGTGCTTATTTTCCGATATAAAAAAACTCCTTTATTTTTTATTTTGTTTAAACGAAAATCTTCTACTGCTTATAAGTATTTTTATGTTTAAGAAAATGTATGCACATTTAGTGTTTTTTCGGCAATCGGGAAAACAACTTTATAGTTAAATATTTAGAAATTTATAAAGAATCCGAATCTGAATCGGAAATTCTATTGGAATCGTGAATTTTATCGAAATAAGCACCTTTTTTCAGATGTATCTTTTCGTCCTTATAATTTTTTTTTATCGGACTCGAGAATCTGCACGGGATTTTGAACGGAACTGTTGTTAAATCTATGCATGGATCACGATATTGTTCTGATCGCGATAACCCGTTAGAAATTGTAACCGTAATTCACAGTTATATTCTGAGAATCGCCTTTAGATAGGACTGAACCCGCAATCTCCAGAATAGTGTCATTTAGCATTGGATTTTATTTCGTACTTTTCAGTTTCACCATAATCTAAATAATAAAGACTAGTTATCCTCTGTACAAATATGAGAAACGCAACATTTCAAAATATTTCGAGATTTTTGCTGTTGTCAATGATGGTGAGTGAAACCACCTTAAAACAACCTGATGCAATTTACACGTTTGTTGCATGACTAAATCTTATTATGATGCAACAGACTTACACTTTAAAGCCACTCGTACCAAATTATGCAGATGTTGTAGGCTGAATCTTATAGACGTATTACTTTAATAATGTCATGGTGCTCACACGAAATGATGACGTTGACGTATTGACAGTATTGGCAAGGAAAAGATACCTTTACAAGAACTCGTCTCCCTATCATCGTCATGTACAAGCATTTGTTTGTACATGACAACGATAGGGAGACGAGTTCTTGGATGAAAGACAAAGAGAGTGTACATCATACCGGTCTATTATAATAGACCGTCTGTACATTTAAGATGTCGGTGACTATGGTATGTTCAATAGTTGTTAACAGTGCATGCAATACAGTTCAATCTAAATGACGAATAAACACCTACCTGCTGATTCAAAGTCGACATGAAACAATAGTTATATTTGTATATAACAAAATGTCCGGACATCTTTAGAGATTACAACATTCTGTTCACACTTTGGCATATCTTGGAGTACGCCGTTTCCTAGCATAAAAAAGAGACTAACTAAGCCCTATCTGAACTATATGGCGTCTGCTCTTGAACTCTTTCCTTCCAACTCTTACTTGCCTGTATATATTAAAACTAATCTTTTGTGCTTACGTCATTCGACTACACAAAGACTGAACTGGCGACTTCAATATCACGTTTTTTCTGGATAAATTTATTGTTTATTCCTAGGTTAGAAACCCGATTTTGTTTATGCCTACTACGTTCCAAAACTTATAAACATTATTTGTCCTTTTAACACAATCAAATTTTCATACCGATAATCATAATAATAACTAACTTATTTCATAATCATAACTCCTTTAAATAAACATCTAACTTTTAATAATCATAACCGATTTTACAATCAACTATGAGCAAAGCCGCCAGCGTATTCCGAAAGCTATTACGTAACACTTTGAAACATTTCGTTGCTACTTGGGATTCGATAACAATTACTTATTTTTATGTCAAATAGAAAACATATATGAAATGTAAATGTAAATATTAGTTGGTTTTGAGCATTCGTTCGTAAATCCCACTATAACAAATCCTTTGGGGTGCCCGTTCGCAAGGGACAACAAACTCTGCTCCAGTCGACTGTGGGGTTTGTTTTTCGATTGTCGTTTGTTTGTGATGTTTTGTGTTGACTAAAGAACGTTCAGCACACGTAGGGACGTCTTTAGGCACAGATGAACGCGTAACATTGGCCACACATGAGACTTTATGCAGTTGCATGATAGGTTCAGTTTCTTTAAGAAAATAATTTCTTGACAATATTGATAGTAATAAGAGACTTGCAGTTAAGCAACGATGAATCTGGTGTCGGAATCTTAGGTGATCCGAACAAGAAAACTGACTGCAGCGATTAAAAAAATTGTCTCTCCCCTCTCTTTCTTTCTTTCTCTCTCTCTCTCTCTATCTCTCTCTCTCTCTCTCTCTCTATATATATATATATATATATATATATATATATATATAAAGAGAGAGAGAAGGCAGATTGCATGTGTCCGTGAGTTCATTCCTTATGGACTCCGAAACAACAGAGCCTATTTTTATGAAATTTCACACAAATATACCTTATTTGTGTGTGAGTGCCCTTAGGTTTTGTATCGAAATGTCTGTAATAATATCCAAACTTTTTAATCAATAATCGAAAAATTCGCGTAATCAGTCAGTTTTTTGAAAAAGATAACTGAAAATACTATCTTTAAAAAAAAAAGGCATGGTCCTTAAACTGCAGTGCGCCTCCCGAGGGGGGGGGGTCACTTCAAACACACAAAAAGGGAATAAATCCGAGAAAGTAGAATCTCCACTTCCGTTGCACCTACTCCACTGCCAGATCTGGAATCTCTCCAGCACCGACAAATTAAGTTTCCAGCTTCACGCACACACGAGATTTTGCGAGAACGCATGTAATAAAATGCTGGCGCCATCTTTGTTTTTCCTTTTCTCGGCCTGAAATCACTTGCTTCACACCCACGGTAAGACTTCTGTTTTTCTTAGCTTCTGACCACACTAACATCTTATGAAACCTTACATCACGTGCATTTGAGAAGTTTTATGACCGCCCCCCTGATCTGAAGATCATATTTCGTAGTCTCTCATCCACTGTGGCAGTTGCCACTTTCTACATGGCCTCTGAGGTGTATCGTCTCCCTCCTGTTGCTGCACATACCCCTTCGCTTTTCACTGGTCTGATTTCGAGAATATGCCTCGGTACTCCGTCCACCACAATGTTGTTTCTGGTGTTCCTCCCAGTCACGCGACCTCTACTCCATTGTGTGATGCAGCGCGCCCCCGCTGTCTTCACCATACCGAGTTTTATGGTCCTTGTGACCTCTGCCTCTCTGCTTGCCGGTTCAACCCTGGGATGTCTCCAGGAATATGCGAACGTTGACAGTTGCGGAACCGTCTCTGGCACTTGTCCCAATCTAGGCGACATATTATACTAGAAGACAGCTTGCTCAGGTGAGGTGCCTCCTCTTTCCGCAACTCCCTTAATGGTGCGGTGGTTTCTCTCCACGACCCCGTTGCCACTGGATCTGTAGGTATCTCTGAAAAATTGTTGGATATTCAATTTCTTCATTACTTCCGTCACTGCTACTGGGTCTTGCCGTTCTGCTTCTTTCAGGAGTTCTTCCATCATGGCGACCGTTCTTCCTCCCACTTTATCATCCCACCCTCTTCCTTCGACATGCCTCTTTATGTAGCTGCATGCTGGTCTAAGCCAGCCAGCAACGGGGTAATGTCCGATCAACTTCCCGCATATGGGAAAAAGTACCCGTCTGTTGAGTTCTTGCTTCAGTTGCTGGATCTCGTTCCCCCTTCGAAACTCTAGGCTGCCCGACGCACCTCGTTTCAGCCTTAGCCCCAAAACAGCTCCTCCGTCTATTTTTTTCCGGCGCTTTGGCGACCAACCCAAACCTCTTCAAATGAGCCACCATCTCCTAGGCAATTACCAGATTCTCATTCACAAGAATTTCGTCTATGTATGAACTCACTGCCCCATCTCATTTTCCGATTGTTTCCAGAATCTTCCTGACGATGATTGACATGATCTTGGGTGGCGAACCCCACTCGCGTAAGGCAGTAGGGTTTGCCTTTGTACCTGACTAACTGATATTTCCAGAGCTTCTTGGCGATGCGGAGTTGCAAATAGGCAGATTTTAGATCTATCAACGTGGACCCACCATTTATCTGCCTCCATTCTCTAATAGTCCCATTGCACACATCTACGGTGTCGCCTCCAGTATGGCACTTAACATGTTGGTTCAGCTCTCGGAAATCTAGGACCGGTCTTACTTTTCCTTTAATTGGTTGCAGAACGGCCATCAACGGCAAAATGCCCAACTCAACGTCATCCGTCCAAGGCAACAGTATACCCTCCAATCCATCGGTCCACTTCTTGTTCAAACTCCTTTTTCGCCCCTCCTCTAAGCCAATTAGTGTAGCACGCCACCCTGTTTGTCAGCGATGGCGCTTGATGTTTCCATACCCACTCCACCGTCCACTGCTCTCCGTCGAATTCGGCTCGGAAGTCCTGATCTTTGATCGACATTTTTCTTTCCTCCCTGGCCTTGTTGGCCCCTCCTGGAGCTTGCTCTGTCAGTGCACATTCAGTTAGTCCGAACCTCACGTTGTTGCATGTGATGGTAAAACCTCCAAGTCGGCATATCACATCCATTCCAATGATGGCTTGGACGCCAGGCACCAGATGATCGGTGACAATTGCATCGACACTCATCCGGTGTTTAGCAATATCAATTGTGACGGTCTTCCTCCCCCGAAACTTCACTCGCGATCCATTGAATGCCACTACTTCACCCTTCCCTTTTCATATTCTGACCAGGGTCGTGTGCACCATGGTAGTGGTACAGCCAGTGTCGATCAGCGCCATAACTCCTCGTCGTTCCATCACGATCTTTTGCTTGGGCATCTGCTGCGAGTGCGCCACTATTACCGAATCGAGGCGGCCGCTGGCGCATCGGCTTCGCCTTGCCAGTTTCCCGAACTCGTGCATTTAACCGCTAAATGGCTCTCCGATTGCATTTATAACACACTGTCCGTTGCAATAACTTCCTGCAGTATCTTCTTATGTGTGGTCCCCCACATTCGAAGCATGCCACCCTCGGGTTCGGCAGACTCCTGACACATCCTGCTGTACCGTTGCTGTTGTTCCTCCAGATTCTGTGGCCTAGAGGCTCACCAAGATCTTTGCAGTATTGAGCAGCTCACTCACATCCAGCGTCTCCACTCCCGGGACTTGCTGCAAGCGTTTCGATATCTCTTCCTGGAACCCAGCAATGAATATCATTTTGACTACGTGACTCGTGGCGTGTCTCCGGATGCCCGAGAACTCAACGAATCTCCTTATCTCATTCGCGTAGACATCAACAGATTCACCAGTCCACCTCTTCTCCTTCAACTTATTAAAGACCTCGAAAGGTCCCTCTGTAAAAGCTTCGATCAATCGACCCTTGATGGCGTCTGCGTCACCCTGATCTCGCTTGCTGAGCTCAAAATAGAGGGCCAGCGCGTCCCATTCTAGAAACAATGGCACTACTGCGGCCACATCATTCAACTTTTGAATTCTTGCCACAAGGTCCACTTTTTTAAGCCACGCCACCACATCACCGTCGCCATTAAAAGGCTTAATCGTGTTGCTTAAGCTAGGGTTGGCCATCGCCGAAATAGCTTGAAAATACTATCTTTAAATAAAAAAGGGGGCATGATCCTTAAACTGCTGTGCGCCTCCCAAGGTGTGTGTGTGAGGGTGTTCACTTCAAACACACAAAAGGGAATAAATCCGAGAAAGTAGAATCTCCACTCCCGTTGCACCTACTTTCCTGCCAGATCTGGAATCTCTCCAGCACCGAAAAATGAAGCTCTTTTTGTAGTTTCCAGCTTCACGCGCACACGAGATTTTGCGAGAACGCACGTAATAAAATGCTGGCCGCCATCTTTGCTTTTCCTTTTCTCGGCCTTAACTCACTCGCTGCACACCCATGGTAAGACTTCTGTTGTTCTTAGCTTCTGA
This sequence comes from Euprymna scolopes, assembly GCF_053919585.1. NCBI lineage: Eukaryota > Metazoa > Mollusca > Cephalopoda > Sepiida > Sepiolidae > Euprymna > Euprymna scolopes. Next base: position 4,523,800 of record NC_136485.1, read on the forward strand.
CCACACTAACACCTTATGAACCCTTACATCACGTGCATGTGAGAAGTTTTATGACCGCACAAGCAAAAGGGCCCGGTGTATAAAATCACCAGAAGTCCTTTGATAAAGTAAGAGCGCGTTTGAAATGATTGTTTCTGTTTAGAAAACAACTGAACTATGATACTTGACCTTTGCATTTTAAACTTTAATTCACGTCATTACATGAAAATAGTTTTGATAAAACCAAGAGTATGTTTTTTGATAAGGGAGAGGCGCGTTAGGAATGAAGGTTTTTTTTCTTTACAAGGTGGTCACCACTTATCAAGGCCCGGAAGCTACTCGGGGATAAGGGTTATTGCATGTACAGCACGTTCGTGTGGAGATTTAATAATGTGTCTACTTAAGGGGGCGGCTCATCAGGAACTTGTTCACGTTGGATTTGAAGACATCCAGGTTGTAGTCAGGTGGGAAGTAGGCAGACGGAAAAGTTCCACAGAAGCTTTATTCATGGAATCTACGTTTTGATTTAGGCACAGATAAAGAGGTTTCTTTGTTTCTGCATAGAACACATTTGAACCATAACACTTGAATTTAGTATCTATAACTTAAATTCAAACAATTATTTAACAATAGCCTTCGCAAAATCAACAGCAGGTTATTTGATAAGACAATGTTCTTGTTTAGGACACAATTTAACCATGATGATTGACTGAAGCCATTAAAAAATCTCCACTACTGTATAAAAGGAAGCTTATCTGCTTATCTGTGTGTGTGTGTCGCTAAGGACTCGAAAACGACTAGATCGAGTTTGATGAACCACGAAATAAATTTGTGCCTGGCAGTATTCTTAGATAGGTTTTGTATCGGAATGTCTTCGATAAGTATCGATAATCGAAATAATCTGATGAAAGAAGGAACAGGCGATTTTGACCAAAGTTAATACCTCACCCCGCCTTGCATCACAGATGCATTTATGGAGCTATATTACAACACAGGCCGAAAAGCCCATATAAAATCAAAAGTAGATAATTTGATATGACAGGGGTGTGTTTAAGATAAATGTTTCTGCTTAAAGCACAATTGCGCCGTGATACTTGACTTTCTCTTTTAAACTTCAATTCAAGCTATTATCACAGCACAATCAGTAGGTCCATGCATATAAAATCAGCAGTATGTTCGTTGATTTGACAAAGGCGTGTCGAAATCAATGTTTCGCTTTATACCAAAATCGAATCATGATACTTGATCTTTGCATGTTAAACTTTAATTAAAGTTATTATATAAAAATAATTTTATAAAATAAACAGTAGGTACTCTACAGTACAATTTAGACTACAATATACTGTGGACGTAGCCATTGTGATGAAGCATTTAATGTTTTTTTATCTATTTTTTTAAATCAGTTTTCACCCCAAACAAGGCGCAGTGCCACTTTGAAGTAGGGGGCTACTATGGGGGGCATAAGTTGCAGGGGCATTATGAAAGGAGATGAGCAGCAAGATGTTTGTTCACATTACACTTGAACTTCTGCATATCAGTACAGTTGGGAAAGCAGAATCCCGGAAGGGAGTTCCAGAGACTTGTAGTTCTAGGAAAGAAACTATTTGAGTAAAAGGCTTTCATAAACCTAGTAATTAAAGGGGTGGGACTTAGTAGCTTGTCGGGTTTGTCGGGGTAGTTACGTCGAGGAGGTACAAGTGCTTGTAGTTCGTCAGAGCATTCACCATTAAAGTATTTGTATAAAAGGCAGAGAGATGCAACATTTCGTCGATGGAACAGAGGCTGAAGCTTAGATGACAGTTCAGGACCTATCAGGTTGGCGACCCTCTTTTGAACCCTGTCCAGGAGTGAGAGACAAGCAGCAGATACACCAGCCCAAATGTGACCACAGTACTCCATACATGGGTGAATGGTGGCCTTATAGGGGTACAGAATACTTTCAGCCGTAGGTAGTTTTCTAACACGGTAGAAAGAGAGACCACCTTATTTGCAACAGCCTTGGCAATGCTCTCAATGTATCTATTCCAATTCATGTTTCCTGTAAATGTTAGGTCGAAGAGTTTAAAGGAAGTACTTTCAGGTAATGTGTTTTTGGCCATTGCTATTGGTGATAGAGAAGGTTTTTTTGTAATTATTGAAGGAAACAAGATTAGTTTTGGCAGCATTGAATGTGACTATCCATTTTTGTCCCCATTCCACTACAGATTGAAGGTACTCCCATAGTGTGTCTGCCATTTCATGATATATGTGTTCATTTGTTTTCCCCTCGTGCCTATTACAGAGAGTGGGGTCATCAGCAAATATACCCATCTCCGAAACAATTTCATCAGGGAGGTCATTTATGAATATCAAAAATAATAAACGTCCAAGGATAGACGCCTGAGGTACTGCCGAATTTATATCATATTGTTTAGATGTACGACTATCGAGGACAACTTGGATTTTTCTCTTAAGGATTTAATCAGATTATGTATTCTTCCAGTGATATGATCCAGTTTTCCTTAGAAGACCATCGTGCCATACCCTATCATAAGCTTTAGATATATCGAGGGCTACCGCTCTCCAACTCCCCAGTTTTATCCAGTGAACGGTATATACGTTCAGAGATTACAGTTAAGATATCTGCTGTTGAATATGCTTGCCTAAATCCATATTGTTTATCGGTCAGGAGTTAAGCAGAAGGTGTTGTTACGTGTCGGAAATGTAACCGTCTGAGATAGGGAATGAGTTATAGAGGAGCTATGTGTTGTGCTACAAGCTGCGTCTGTGTAATCGACCTTACCGATGCACCGCCGTGGGATCCCGAATAGAGCAGGCAATCTATCGATATGATTGAAAACAGGTTATATCAAAAAGAGCAAAGTACCATCCATGCCTAATAAAAACACGATACTTGACTTTTGCATTTTAAACTTTAATGCAAGATATTAAATATAAAATTAATTTTGTTATAAAATCAACAGTGAATTTTCTACAGTGTAATGTAGTTTTCTTCTTCTTCAGACAGTGTAATGTAGTTTTCTTCTTCTTCAGGTGCAATGTGATTAGTCCCCAACTAGAGCAAGCAATCAATCGATCTGATTGAAAAAATGGGCTATTTCAACGATTTCGATGACAATAAAAATGTAGCAGTGCGAAACATTCGATGATCATTATTCAATTCGGGCAATCTCGTGTCTCCATGCTAGTATTTTCATAAAATCAACAGTAGGCCCTCTCCTTTAATTACGTTCAAATACGCTGTTAACATGAACTAAAAGTCACTGTTTTTAAGAAAATCTTCACTGATATGTGTAGAGATGAGAATGGTGGGGCGAGGATATATAAGCGGTCAGCGTAAGTCGTACATTTTCTGACCAAATAAAAATTCTAGTCAAGTTGTAAGCATTTTTATAACTGAATAACCCCGATTAAATTTGAAACCTCTTTTAGCATAGATATGTCGAATTCACATTTCCCTGCTGGGTGAAACTATACACACTAGTATGTTTAGGGCGTCAATCAAACCCGCATACGAATACCTTTCTTTCTAGTCTTCCATTACCTCTACCTCAACCATAAACGCCCCATCCTTTTCCATTCATTCCTATATCTTAACACAGACTCAAATCCGCACCCCTATTGGGCCTTATTTACATACAACCAAATCTTATTTTTCACAACATTTTACGGAACCTCATGATATTAACTCCCTGCGACGAGGAAGACCTGATATTTTTATTGCGAATTTTGCTTTCGTATAAGCTGTATCGCCTGAAAAGGTATCTAGTTACTGCTAACTAGCTGACCGAAACATGCTCATGAATGTGTAGCAACATATTACTGCTTATGAAAAACAAATAAAGAGTATATATATGTGTATATATATATATATATACACATAATTATATATATATATATATATATATATGTATATATATATATATATATATAAGAGCAAATAGTTAATAAAACATGTTCAAAAACACTTTGAAAAAAAGTTAGAAACATATTTAATCTGAACAGGAAACACTTAAGAAGTGGATAGTCCTTAATCCGCGGAGTTTTTAAATACTTTCCTTCTCATCAGAGAATAGGAATTAGCAAAATGCGGGATCGGATTCTGCATACAAAAGTATTTGATGAAACTGCAAGTAAGTCAAAGATCTTACTTGATAACAAAAAGTGAAGCAGGGGGAACATGGTGAAGAAAAAGGTGATTTCACGTGAATGGACAACCAGGTGAAAGGAAAAGCATCCAATGACGGTAAAATCCAAAAATGTAAATCCAAGAAAGTTAATTTAATTATCTATTCACACAAGTAAAATCCAAGGAAATCACGTAATTGGAAGATAGTCCAAAATAATCCAAAAGGCCGAAATCCGTGGAATAATTCACAAATATGTACAAGGAAAATGGGAAAAAATTCCAATAATATTAATAAAAGCAAAATAAGATATGCTTTCAACGGCTGCCGAGAACAAAGTGTAATTAAAGAAAATCAGTGAAGAAGAAGGGGGGAGAGAGAGAAAGACAGAGGGAGAGAGAGAATATATATATGCGTGTGTGTGGGGGGTGGGAGTGCATGTGTTCGTGTGTATTTAGACAGCATGTTTTCGTTTCGGAACCCATAAATAAATAGTAGGGAATATTTTATTTCGTAAATCTTTCTTGATTCTTTCCATTTTTCGGATAATGCATTGCGTATTAATGTCTAATAAGCGCATATAGTTTTTTTTTTCCAATAATTTAATGGTTTTTTCTTCTATTCTCTTCTCAAGTACATCCAAAGCACATAAATAAGCCATGCCAATACTCTGTCTTATGATTATCGAGAGAGTTAGTCAAACATACTTGCAAAAGAATAACAGGGAGAAATAAAAGAAAACGTAGTACAAAAATGATATTTTTATTTATGCAGTTTACGTATGTATTATTATAGAATACATTCTCTATTGAATATTATATATTACGAAGAATAATTTGCCCGGTGAATTATTTCACAATAAATAAATGATGATAATGTCGTTCATCAAATTCCTCCGTGTTCGTTTACAATATCACGTCAGCTGATATTTGGGCTTGACGATGAAGGGACTTGAAATATAACTTATATATATATTAGCAGGCTGCCGTAAAATACGCTTAAATATGATATTTTTATCAATGCAAATTTCGTATATATTATCATTATTTTATTTTGGATTCAATATATAGTAATGATTTAAAAACGGGGGAAAATGACGTGCATCACCACCAAGAATCGAAACGAAAACGTTTAACTTAAGATTTATTTTTCCTATTGACGTCAATGCCTGAGCTATGAAGACATCTTTGCTGCAAGGCTAAAAATTAAAACATGAACGAATAGCTATTACGTTACACATGCATAATCGTAATGCCGTCGTTCGACCTTCACCTAGCAAATTCCATTTCTTGAATTTTCACGTTATTGCACTGATTTTTCTGTTAATTCCAAAATATAAAGTGTCTCTCACGGGTATGATATCCTATATATTAGGTTTACGTCTGTAAATAAGAAACTGACGGAGGAATTTGGTAGGTAAAAATTTTTTAACGAATATATATACGCATACATAAATATATATAGAAATAGGTTCGTGTTTACTATAACTTTTTGAGCAAATATTAATATAGTATAAATCATGTATAAATCTGCATGAATATAATTACACGTAATAGTTAACTAAAGATGACCATCTCATAAGAAAACTGAAAAAAAAAACTAATAGGGAATTAATTAAAATGAATGTTTAAAAGAATATGCAAATTAATTAGATATTTTGCAGACGAATGCAATTCCACGATCCATATATAACAAAGTTGTATTTTCTTTTTAAGTAAATAGAAAAAAGGGTTTTAATATGAATATCAATACACACACACACACACACACACACACACACACATATATATATATATATATATATATATATATATATATATATATATATATATATATAAGTGAGTGTGCGTCTGGTATAATTCGTTCTTAACAAAGTATATAATCGTCCCATAACTAAAAATTAGAATAAACTAAATAAAAGATGAAAATTTATTCGCTTTAATCTTTGCAAATCGATGATAACATGTAATTGATAAAATAACATGTAATTAATAAAATAACATGTAATTAATAATAATAACATGTAATTAATAAAATAACATGTAATTAATAATAATAACATGTAATTAATAAAATAACACTAACTTTAGGTTCGTTAAGAAATGATGTATATTATTATATTAATATTAATTATTTTATGCCAAGATTTGCCCACATGATAACATGATAACCACCTGATGGTGGACGGGTAGGGTGTGAAATTGGCACAGTGGCTTCAGTTCCAGAGCTGTTAAGTTTAAATCCTCTCAGATTAATCTGTCAATGTAGACATTTTATGAACAAGTACGGTTAGAAAGGTGCCAACCAAACCAAATTACTTTTCCACATATGTATAATCTGGAACTTGCGTTCAATTGGTTGTATTCAATAAATTGTTTACAGCAAGTTTCGACATTAAGTAACTCAATAACCTTGTATTTACCATGCAAAAGATATTTTATGGTATTTTTATTTGGCATAGTCATGGAAACTGAAACTCTTCAAAAGCGCAAAAATCCGACACAGATAATATTTCATATCGCACCGAAAATCACATGACCGGAAATAGAAATGCCGCAATTAAACAGGCCATGTGGACACAAAAGGACGTATGAGAATGGAGTTCACAGTGTCAAAGTATCAATTTTCAGGGTCTAGAACAGATCTGGAATGTCTGTGATCTTACCTGGCCTGAAACGATTTAGAACAGGCCGCGTGGATACACGATCTACATTATGAAGGCTGTATTTTTTTATATACAATTCATCAATTCATCAGTAGTACCCTCAGAGCAACCAGTAGAAAGTTTATCAGAGCTGAATAATATCTTGGGCGATGCGATTTGCCAACCCTCATTGTCTTATAGTGTTCATATTTAATTCTAGTGGATAGCGAGACAACGAATGAGGGAGAGGAGAGGTAAAGATTTAATGTAGGATAGCATGTCGTATGTAAATAAGTTCTTGTTGAGCTTTTCTCTAAAATAATTAAGACCAACCAAAGTTCCTTCATTATTAATCACCGTGTTTTCTCACTATCTACCTAATATTTAGTAACACTAGCATTAGAGATCTTTCTACTCCAATAGTTTCTTCCCCAGAACAGCTAGACTTTGAAATTCCATTCCAGGCCCCTGCTTCCCCAACAGTACTGACGTGCAGAAGTTCAAGCGTAACGTGAACCGACATCTTGCTGCCCAAATCCCTACATAGTACCCCAGTAGTTGTTGCCCCTGATAGTAGCCCCCTACACCAAAGTGGCAATTTGCCTTGTTTGGGGTGAAAATGTAATAATAAAAAAGAGTGGCCACTAGTCTTGATATGTGATGACTATCGAGTAAAAAAATGGCCTGATAAAGTGTGTGTGTGTATTTAAAATAACAATATTTACTTCAGAGCAGCTAAAACGATAAAATTTAAACAAATAAAAACAAGATGAAATCTATTCCCAAGTAACTAGATGGGTGGTCATAGCAGATGAACGATTTCGTCAGCAAATGTTTAGAAAAATATTAACCATTTTTCACATAGAAGATATTTTTCTAATGTTTATAAAATGACGTTTTTGTGTAGCCAAGAAACAAAATAAATTTTATAAAAAAACATGCATAAAAACAAATGAAAGCAAAACTGAAACTTCAAAATTACCATAAAAAATCACGTGCATCGAAAAAGCTGTTTTTACTCTTTTTAACTTTTCAATGTTTTTTCGACTTTGTCATTATTTGACTTTTTTATAATAATTTACACAAGTTCTTGCACAACTTTGATATTTTGTTATTTGCAAGAACTTTTTTACATTACTAACATTTAAGTATGTTTAAAAATTTAAAGTTGAATTGATAATTTTTTTTCTTCTGTGAATTACACGTTTTTAAAGTTCTTTCAAACATTTTGACAGTTCTCAAATGTGAATAATTAATGCAGGAACAGAGTAAAAATAATAACAAATTTTATTCAAATCAACTTAGCACTAATCATTTGTATTTAGACATAGGTAAAAGATTTATATAAAGACATAGGTAAAAAATATTTTATAAAATCTTTTATATAAAGACATAGGTAAAAAGTCAAGCCAAATAAGAGATATAACAGATAAATACTAGTGACTGATGAAACACAATCAGAATTGCTAAGTAAAATATAGGAAAACATTAATATATTTTATGACTCATTATATGTTGATGAAATATTGCTAATAAAACTATTTGTTAATATGATAGTCCGAATGTTAAATAGTAAAAAAATACCCATATAAAATCTGTCTTATTTTACTGGTTTGACCATCTTGGTGTCTAAAATTTAAAAGAAAGGATATTTCGTAATATTTAAATATTACTATTCCCAATTTGAATGTTATTTTCACAACATTCCGGTCGAAGCAACCTCTGATCTTCTTCAGGTGTCTCTTGAGAAACTCGGAAATATTTATTTCGAATTTGGTAATCTTTCTGGCGAACCCGGGATCTGCACGGAATTTTAAACGGAACTATTTATTTAATCCACGGAAAAACTATGCTTTCGTTCTATCAATTTAAGTACTTCACTGTTGTATTTTGAGTGTCGCCCGCATTAAAGGTTGGACCACTAATCTCTAGAAGAGTGTAACTTACAGCAGAATTTTACCAAGTACATTATTGATTACCTCACGGGTCTTTGTTAACAATCGGTACTTATGCAGTATAATGACCATGTTTTGTTCAGAGTTGTCTGTGCAGTTTCGAACAAAGTTTTCATGATCTGTATTTTTCGCGCAAAAGCTGAATAACTTTTAATATGAAAAAATATGTTACAGAAAATAATTTATGAAAATTAATTGAAAAAATTGTAACACTATTCTTTCTTTTTTGTTACTAATTAAATTAATTAAAAAATTACGAATAGAATAAAATAAAATAATATTTATTGGACATTAAATTTAGATAAAAAACAGTAATTGTAAGGTAAGTGTCATGAATAAATATTTATTTTTTGAATAACGAATAATTAATAGAAACAAAATACACTTTTAAGATTTTTATATTTTTTGTTTTTTTATGATTCATGTATATGTAAATAACAAGAATAAAAAGAATTAGAAAATACATAATGAAGAACACTGAAAGAATTATTACTGCAGCCAGAGACACTGAAAAAACAAACAAGACAGAAAAATAAGAGACGATGTATCGGACAAAGAAACTTGGAAATTGCTACAAAAGGAAACCTAAACAGGGAAACTAAATCATTAATAAACAGCCGCACAAGGAACGCAATTAGAACCAATCACATCCTAGTAAGGATCAGCAAGCCACAAGAAAACAGCAAATGCAGACTCTGCGGACAAAGAGACAAAACAATAAACCACATAATAAGTAAATGCAGCAAACTAACCCCCAAAATATAAAAATAGACACGATCAAGTGGAAGGTCAGTACATTACCAATTATACGGACAATTACATCTTGAACACTCAGACAAATGGAACAAGCTAAAATGGGCAGCATTATAGGAAAATGAGTCACAAGACCCATGGAACGTTAATATACAAACAGATAAACCCATCCAAGCAAGAAGTCCGAATGCCAGAACAGTTTACACGAATGAAAGATCTTGCCAGATTATAGATTTTGCCGTTCCAGCAGTCCACAAAGTGAAGATCAATGAGACTGAGAATAGGAGCAAATACACGAAACTGGCCAGAGAGCTCAAATGGGTCTAGAAAATGAATAAAGTCAAGATAACATAACTAATAGTAGGAGCACTTAGGAAAAATACTGAAAAACTTTGAAACAAGAATAAGAGAGATTGGAATAAGAGGGACTGCTGAGAAGATGCAACACTTAGAAATAATGAAAACTGCAGAAATATTAAGGAAACCCTTTGAACGTAGAAACTAACACGAAACATGAACTACAGACAAAAACTGAACACAGAAAATAGTACAGATGTAAACCCAAAGTAACATAACATCGAATCATGGAAACTGAAAAGGTTTAATTGTAAGGTACGCCATGCGGTCCTGCGTTCCGGCCACACCCATTTTTGTGTTTGTGTGTATGTCGCCATAAACTGGCGCCACACAAATAAGTGAGGAGCATCAAGAAGGATCGAAAGACCAAGGAGAGAAAACACTAGTCAAACCTCCACTGGATGAGTACAAAGAGGACTAGGACCTTGGGTGGCGCTTATTGCCACCCAACTCTCAGTGAAGACCAATGGTCGTTTCGAATGAGAAATCAACGGTGAGCGACTGTTGGAATAACGCAGATTTTTTGCAAAGGTTATCGAAAGAGGTGAAAGGTACTGGAAATCTGGGGAGACTTGTTATCACTCAGACTCCATATAACACAACAAGTGTTCTCACAGAGAAATCTTTGATAGTCGCCTGTGTGACTACTAGTGAGTAAATAATAATAAAATTAATTGAAACTGTATAACCATAAGTTAGCCCCTCCCCTACAAAAAAAGGTAGTGCTATCTTCAACTTGCCCCACACCGATAATCGAGAAGGATCGAGGAAGATATTAAAAGAACTGAGGAGAGACAACACTAAACAGTCATCCACTGGATGAGAGCGAAGAGGACTGGGACCTTTAGAAGGTTTTTTGCCACCTTAATTCCAATGAAAACCAATGGTCGGTGACCGCAAGAAATAAATTCTAAACGGCTGTTGCGATAACGCAAATTCATTTGCAAATATATTCGGAAGAGATAGAGAGTAGTGGAAACCCTGAAAAATTTGTCACCCGGATTCTAGGGAACACTCCCAGTTGTTGTCAGAGCAATCTCTAAGGAGGCCGTGTATCAGAACTCCTGGTGAGTACAAATAATAAGAAGAAGGAGAAGAAGGGTCAGGATAATTTGGTAATAAAATGATTTATTATTCTTTAATGATAAAAGAATAATGTTTCTATCGTTTCGGGAGCCTTATAAACATGTCCTCCTGTTTTCCTTTCTGCCGATCGATTTTCTCTAAACATAAAATGTATGTTTCTTGGAACTTTTGGCTTTTAAATTCTGACGTAAATAAAATCTAAATATTTCATAAACATTCCGTCCCTTTCTGTCAATTTTTATAGAAATAATTTAAATTTTATTTTATTTCTTATAAGTAATTCTATTTACAAATTTCTTTCGATTAATATTTCATGTCACAATACAATAATGTCAAATATTGAAATATTTCAATGTTCAAATTCATTTTCTCAATAATTTAAAAAGTCTGAAATATATCTGGCCTTAAGGCTAAGATCATAGAGTAGTATCTGTTGTGATGCTGATCTCGAGTTAATTTGTCCTCCGTCAATAGAGAAGAAGTCTTTCTAGAGTAAAACATTTTCATTTTTACTTATTTTCAGATTGTTCTTGTTTGCAGAGCTAGTTTGCCCTTCATTAAAAACACCTTGTGTCACATTTTGCTTGCGTGGGGAAGCAAAAAAAGAAGAAAAAACTATGCTATTATGCGTGAATCTAATATGCGACATCGATGAGAAATTGTTGTTTCCAAAAGATCTATCCTAACGTATAAAAACGGTTTATCTGTGGTTACTGTTAAAAGTAATTCTATACAATTTTTCGACGCAAAAGAGAACAAAAAATGGGTAACCTCTAGAGCGACGTTAAAACGTCTCCTCGTTGGATCCCTTATTCATAGAAACTCCTTCCCTACTAAGTGGCACCGACCCTGTTAAGTTGTAATGAGAAAGACACAAAACAAACTTTATAGGCATCGCCTTTTTTTATTGTTAGTCGGCGCCATATTCGCCTCTGATTTTCATCAAAATTCTAAACATCTTGAGTAAATTGAAAGCGTTTTAACACAGATTGCTTATGTATCTGGTGTTTACAAGTATATAAGTACTTGCATGTGAAAAAAAAAGAAATGGCAGACGAAAACACCCATGTGCACTTGTGTTTATAGACTGTCTGCAAAATATAACTTTGTTTACAAGTGCATGAGACCGAGAAGATTGAGACAACCAGTTTGGCGCAGTTGTTCTTGAAGTGCATAAATAACACGTTAGATGAACATTTACGAGTTATGTTTTACTTTCTATCCACACATTTACACACTTGTGGTTAGTTTGCTGTTTTTTTTCACTCACTTTAACACACGCACACACAAATACACCAACATATATAGAAAAGAGGAAGAAATATGATATATCTATCAATCTATATCTATCTATCTATCTATCTATATATATATATATATATATATATATATACAGCTCTACGTTTATAGCTTATTTTCCGAAATTAAGCTAGCTTTAAATACGAAAACACAGACACGCATACACTCATCAGTACGGTTAGACTAGCACCTCTCTCAAGCCAAGGATTGAACCTAGAACCATCACGTTTACAGTTCGCAGTCTTGCCTAATGACTCATGTCCATTTTAAACAAACATTCGTCCATCACTTATATAGTTCTCAAACCGCTTGTTTACAAACAGGAAATATGATATATCTATCAATCTATCTATCTATCTATCTATCTATCTATCTATCTATTTATATATATATATATATATATATATATAAACACTATAGACACTAGTTTTTCATGGTTTCGGGAATCATCAGTCGATAGATTTGAACCCGGCGCCAGAAGCCATCCTTGGTTTCATTATATATATATATATATATATATATATATATATATATATATATATATATATATATATTTGAGCCCCCCTCTTTATATATATATATATATATATATATATATATATATATATATATATATATATATATATATATATATAATGAAACCAAGGATGGCTTCTGGCGCCGGTTCAAATCTATCGACTGATGATTCCCGAAACCATGAAAAACTAGTGTCTGTGGGTATTTAATAATTATTATAGTAAATAATTATGTCACCCCCTTTAAGGAACTAGTTTCTTATCGTTGAGCACTTTCAGTTGAATTAAAAGTCGGTCAATTTAGCTCTTATTAGCCGATCATCATATAATGATTAGATCACTCTGACAGACTTAAAAAAATCAAATTTTAAAATTCAATAGTATTTATCGGAATTAACTGTAGCCAAATGGATTTGGTCCTTCATAATGAACCCAGGGATGGCTTCTGACGCCAGGTTCGAATCTATTGACTGGTATAAATCGTGACACCCTGCATTTATGATCCCCCAAAGGATGAAACACTAGTGTATGTAGGTATTTAATAATTATTGTAGTAAATAATATATATATAAAGGTCCCACGAGAAGACAACCAAGCAAAAAAAAAAAAGCTACGAAGAATTCATATGAAAGCAGCGAAACTATATATAGAAATGCAAGCAAAATTGGGTATAGATTATTGGTTTGAAAATATAGATTCTATTGTCATAAAATATTAACCATAGAATAGTATTACATCTTTTTAAACAATTATGACTTCTTTCAGAACGTTGAATACAAAATGGAACGAAAGTAAGTTTGCACAATTTTCTTATTTCAATTCAAGCTAAGCCGAAAAGTTGCTGAAAAAGCTCGCGATATCAATGAAGCGTTTTACACAGGACCCACCACTGAACGCATAGTACAATGGTAGTTAAAAAAATTTCGTAGTGGCGACAGGAGTTTTGAAGATGTTGATAACGATTAATTAAGAGCCTTAGTCGACGCAAATCCACGCACCACAGTTCGGGAATTTGCTTCTGAATTAGACATAACGTATACGATTTCCAACCACGAGTGATTTTTGAGAGACACAACAATTGATAAATTGCTGTCTCACGAATTGAACGATAACCAAAAGAGACGCCGTTATGAAATGTCATCTTTTTTTCTTTATGCAACAAGAACTACCCGTTTCTCGATTGAGTCGGTATTTACGATGAAAAGTGGGTTCTTTATGATGGCTTACGACGCTCAGCTCAGTGGTTAGACGCCAATGAAGCGTCACGATACTTCTGGAAGCCAGAAAGTAAATAATGCTGACTTTTTGATTGCCTGTGAACGGTCTCATCCATTACAATTTTTTAATGCGAGTCTAACCAGTGAGGCGGAGAAGTACTGTCAGCAAATTAATGAAATTCATAAAAACTTCGGCAATAACATCCAGCATTATTCAACAGAAAAGGCTAAATTCTCGTCCATAACAATGCCCGACTGCACGTTGCTAAACCGATTCTCCAGAAGTTGAACGAATTGGGTTACGAAACGCTGCCTCATCCGCCATATTCTCTGACTATATCTTTCTCAAGACAATTTTATGCGCGAGAAATGCTTCTAAATCTTAAGCGATGTCAAAAACTCCTTCAGCGACTTCATCACCACCAGAACGCAAGATTTTTACGTTCCTGCCATAAATACACCTGTTTTGCGTTAGCAAAAGTGTTTTGATTCTGATGGTGCTTATTTCGATTTATAAACTTTTGTTTGAACAGAGATATGTTCATCTTAATTTATAACTAAAAAACCGCAAAAACTTTCTGATCAACCTGATATTTATTTTCAAAGGCTGTACTATATGTAGAAACTTTCTCCTGATTTATCCTCTGGTAAACTATGAGCAAGAGAAGTGATTTTCTATCAGATGACTTGGTTTTAGGTATAAATTATTATTGTAATAATCAAAATAATAATAATAAATTTTGATACATCTATAAATGTTTAATTGTGTGTGTCTCTCTCTCTCTCTCTCTATATATATATATATATATATATATATATATATATATATATATATATATATATATATATATATTAAGGATGGGACGATTCCAATATTTTTCCCGATTCCGATACAATCACCGATTTCGATTCCGATTCTTTAAAAATATCTAAATATTTAACTATAAAATTGTTATTTTTCACGATTACCGTAAAAACCCATGTAAAATGTGCAGATATTTTCTTAAACGTAAAGATACATTTGTGAGGGATGATCTATCGATTTTAGTTTTACTAATAATTTAAAATCGTTAGGTATTTATTATTTTAGCATTAATATCAGCAGTAGAAAGAATTCCCTGTACAGAAAATCAAATAAAAAAGACATTTATAAGAATCGTTTTTCGCATCGGAAAATAGGCACAGATTTTTCCGATTTTTTCGATTACCGATTCCGATTACTCGTCCCAACACTAATATATAATATTTTTCAAATACATATCAACAATTACTTTTTTATACTCTACAAGAACTTGATTATTATACCTACGTAATCATTTGTTTTTGAAATGCGAGTTGAGATATTTGAACCCAGTTTAAAAGCAACCGTAGATACTTATATATTATGATTGCTGATATATTGAGTTTAGTAATATATTATACTTTTATTAACGTTATCGAGCACTTAATAATAATTTATTTATAATAATGTCAATATACATTTGTGATATTCACCTTCGATATGCTATCAAATGTCCCTTTCCCGGGTTTAATATCTCAACGAGTAGGTTGTCATCTAATAAACACAAATAAACGGAAAGCATAATTACGAAGATACAGACTGTGTCATGTCTATTATATAAGTATGGATTGTATCATGATAGGCTGTGACAGCCGGTGAAAGAAAAGAGTCTATTGATGACCATGGCGTCTCCTCTATATCTCTACTCTTTTTCTTTTCAATACTGCCATTCCTCACCTAATCAGATCAGACGTTTTCTCATTTGCTACATCAACAATCTTGTCAGCCAAGATTATGGTTTACTCAACAAAAATAGCTCATTTTTAAATGGGACATACTTAAAATACTCCACCATAAATAGGTATCATTTAAGTGAAAGATGATAAAAAACAGAAACTTGTGAAATTGAGGAAAAGAGTGGAAAGCCTGGCTTAATGCTAAAGGTGCCAGGATTTTCTGTGCTATTAGATCAAATGTTTAGAAGAATTGACACGTACAGTCATGTGGTGTAAGGCGAAGTGGAAAATAAATTCGCGGATGTCTACAAAAAAGAGATCTTGCTCAAAGAGGAAGAGGTGGCAAGATAGAAAATCACGGAGAGCTGATAAAAAAATGGCGTATGCAACTTGAATGATTACTAGGGCTATGACAACAGCATATTCTTTTCATTGTTTTGACTCTCGAGAATATATCCGACACAGTTAGACACAATTAATCAACCGAGAACCACATCACTCTACATAAAAACATATAAGATATAAATGGTTATATAGCTGAGAATCAAAACCTGGAAAAGAATATGCTGTTGTCATAGCCCTAATTATTGCATGATACTCTCATACAAATATTTATTCATGAAAAGGATGTGTTTATTGGTATAAATGCCCCGAATATGTTGTACTTCTTTACATATATCCTAAATAGTAGTCAAGTGTAATAATAATTACACACACACACACACACACACACACATATATATATATACATATATATATATATATATATATATATATATATAATGTGACGATTCCAATATTTTCCCGATTCTGTACAAAATTCCCAATTCCGACGATACAATTACTGAATTCGGTTCCGATTAATTATAAATCTCTAAATATTTTACTATAAAGATGTTATTTTTCAACGATCACCGTAAACACACACGTTTAATGTACAAATATTTTCCTAAACATAAAGTTACACTTGTAGGGGATGTTTTACTGGTGGGTTAAAATCAATGAATATTTACTAATTAATCATTTTTACCAGCAATGCAAGATTTAAACAAAATCTAATAAAAGAGACAATTAACAGAACTGTTTTAGCATCGGAAAAAACTCACAAAAGTTTCCGATACCAATCCCGATACCCCCAAATGTTTAGATTTTTCCGGTTCCGATTTTGAATCGTCCCAGCATTATATATATATATATATATATATATATATATATATATATATATATATATTGTGTACAGAAAGTTGTTAGTTGAGACAGATCATTGATACCGTCGGTTTCAAGCCCGATAATAAGGCCCGTTTAAGGTATCCTTATCAAGCTCTCTTACGCCAATATTCGCTGAAGAGAGCTTGATAAGGATACCTTAAATGGGACTTATTATCGGGCTTGAAACCGACGGTACCAATGATCTGTCTCAACTAACAACTTTCTGTACACAATATATATAAATACGCTCTTACAATTTGGATTTTCCTTTTAATTGAGCACTCTGCTGGAATTCTTTTTCCAAAAAAAACTGATCATATATATATATATATATATATATATATATATATATATATATATATATAATGTAGTAATAAATAGTTGTCCCTTGTGATAAATAGTAACATTGTGCATCTTAAACTATAAAAGGTTTAATACTCTTTAAATTCATACTAGAATTGTGCACAAGGACCGTGACGTAACAGATAAATTATAAGGTAATTCAGTTCTAAGTGAGGTTAAATGTTCAGTGCCGGCAATACTCAGAATATAATTGCAATTGCTTTTTATATCTGCGCTGGCTTAGAGATCGAACTATTCAATAAAGTTTTCAGTCGAAATTCCATACAGATTTCCGTTTCAATAAGTTATAGCTAAATAAAGCCGGAAGACACATGGGTCGAAAGAGAATTGTACAAACAACACTTACGATGAGAACAGCAATCTTAATGATCTAAATATTATAAGTCTAATAATACATAACCTTGCATAACAATCTAGACACAAGCGTAAAATATAAAATATGGATTCTAATAAACGAGTATAAGAAAAAGAGTCAAGTAAAAAAAGAGAAACATTCTAAGAAGGAACTAGTCAAGCTATTACGATAGGACAATAACAATGTTCGTATATGAAATTGTTGTTAATTGAAAACTTACTTGACTATAGTTTCTAAGCATCGCCCGTAAATAAAAGAAATGGCTGATTTTATTAAATGCGTGCTTTTAGGTTGCATTCAATATTTTTAATAACTTATTGGACGATTATACAAAATTCCAAAGACATAAACGGTGAGGTGTTTAATTTCGTAACCCCATGGTTTATAAACCATTTAGTACTTTTTTTTAGACATCATTTATTCCATAAAATATTATGTAGAATCATAGACTCTAAAAGAGACGATTTACAATTTTCACACAAATATTTTTGGATGTGTTTGTAGGTGTTCTTACATAGGTTTTGATCGGAATTCCTCCGAAAAAAATCGATAAAAAATCGATTAAAGAAGGAAGAGTTCGATTTGGAGCAAGGCTAACATCCTTATAAAGCCTAACACTACAAGCGATTTTGAGACGTTTTATTGCCACACAAGAAAATCAGCCCGGCGCATGAAATCAACAATAGATCATTTGATAAAATTAAAATTTCAGATAAGATCAACATTTTTTAACGTTCATTCAAGCCATTATACGAGTATGACATATTTTTATCAAATAAAAGTTGATTCTCTACTGAGCGATATAGGTCTCAATACATTGTGAACTAAGGCACTGCGTAGAGTCATATTGTGTACTGCAGTTGATCCTCGACTGAAGAAGGTACTAGAGCAGGTAATCAATTGATTTAATTGAAAATTGGACGATTTCCTGGATGCCAATGACAATAAAAGAATCGAAACTGTGGAATATTAAATGATCCTCATTCAATCTCAGGTGACGTTGAGTCTCCCTACTAGTATATATATATATATATATATATATATATATATATATATATATATATATATATATATATATATATATATGTGTGTGTGTGTGTGTGTGTGTGTGTATATGTGTGTATATATATGTGTGTATTGTGTGTATATATATATATATGTGAGTGTGTGTGTATATGTATGTATATATATAGATACATATATATAATATATATATATATATATTGTAATATGATAATTTTTTTTTAATTGGTTATTTATTACTTTTCAAAATGTACCAATTATAATATTTATTCGTATTGCTACTAATATTTCGGAAAAATTATGTTATTGCTGCATATTTTATCACATAATCTTCAGATGTTTACCCTAAAAAAATTATAAAAACACTATTTTAAACAACTTACATGGTTCATGTAACCGATACACTCTGTAGTTCCTTCTCAGTTACGAAGATTATAGTTATGCTGAATTTATTTTTAACTTTATATATATATATATATATATATATATATATATATATATGTGTGTGTGTGTGTGTGTGTGTGTGTGTAAATGTCAACTGGATTAAAGGAATAAATTATAAGATGGTCAATATCATGAATTTTGGAATATAGTTTCTTGTCATTTATTCATTATAATTACATTGAACTTCTTAAATAAGGATTGGTATATATTATAAGAAAAAATATTTCTACAGAAATATATATATATATATATATATATATATATATATATATATATATATATATATATATATATACTAGTAAAGTGCCCGTCGTTGTCTGGGTTCAAAAACAGCCTACAGAAAATAGACTCTGATTTATGAAAGTATGATAGGTTATGAAAAGGAAGGGTTGTAAAGAGATAGTTTCGAATTTGGGATTATCAAAACAAAAGCAAAATATGATGAAAGTAAAAATAAAATAGATAAAACCCAGAATTTATTATACCATACATGTTCACACTGAAACATTTATCACAATATTCTGTGGATCTATATTAAAAAAAACTTGTTAAACTTTGTGACATATTTCCATTCTGTGGAGGTCAGGCGGGAACGAACACCCCATAATTTTATTATACCATATTTCTTCAAACTGAAACATAATTATCAAAGTATACTTACGCAGATAGATATGAAAAGTCTTTATTAAAGTTTGTGCCTATTTTCATTCTATGGAGGCCGGACGCGAACGCAGACCCCACAATTTTATTATACCATCCCTATTTAAGTTAAAACATACTTATCAAAGTATTTTTATGTACATCTTTATCAAAAACACTTGTAAACGTTTTTTTTTATTTTTAAATTTTTTATTTCCATACTTTGTGGACCAGGCGCGTACGCAGATCCCACAATTTTAATGAATCATCATTATGCCAGATCAAACATACCCATTCCTGTGTCTCGATACATCTATCATTATATGTGATAAGTTTTCTATAATAGTCAACAATATAGGAGCCTATTCGTGACCAGACACCCACAGACGTTCAGCTTTATATTATAGATTTATATATAAGAGCTTGCGTTGTTAAAGAGAGCGAGATTTCTAATAACGTCATATTGTTGTCAATATGTTTAATAATAATGGCTCTACATTATAGAAACAATTAATAAGTAAACTTTCAATAAAAAGAACATAATTTTATTGTAGACGCAAGTAAACACTCTCACACCATAGAAACATCCCCTCTAATAATTAATACATATAATCTCAATCAATAAATTATTTCATTTCTGTTACACACCTATATTTGAATTTTAACGCCCATATTCTTTCCAGAAATAATATTAACTCCGTTCATATGTTTTAAAAACATATTAACGACTGTATGACGTTATTAAAAGTCCCCATCCTTTAACAATGCAAGCTCTTCTCATTTTTTAAATTTCCAACGCCTTTTTTTTTTGTTTTAAATAGAACAGCTTCACATTTTGCACAGGAAAAAAATTCAAATATGTGTACTAGTGTTTTTGTTTTCTTAATCTTATTCATCCAGTGGAAATCTCGAAATAAAGACGAAACGTTGATGAACACATAACTCGGTTTGTTCCTTTTTATTTCTCAAATTTGGTCGAAATACTATTGTCAATTCCAAAAATAATATATATATATATATATATATATATAGTAATTTATAAAATATACATGCCGATTAAGCTACACTGAATATTCCGCGTTTCATCCACTTTAGGACTCTTCAAGCTTATGCACGTTAAGAGTCCTAGAGTGGATGAAACGCGGAATATTCAGTGTAGCTTAATCGCCATATATATTTTATAAATTATTAACTAGCTCTACCTACGTATTGAGCACTTTTAAAGTAAATAAAGTTTACGCATAAATCTATACTTTCGTATATTAATGTTATGTGAGTAAATTAAGTAGTTATATATATATATATATATATATATATATATATATATATATATATGTATATACATTTGTAGAGATCATGTGCAACTGTTTGCCCTCAAATATATATATATATATACATATATATATATATATATATATATAGAGAGAGAGAGAGAGAGAGAGAGAGAGAGATTAATGCGTTAGAGGAAAAGAGTGAGCTCAATTCACAATTATACACTACTTTATAGTTGCTGTTTGTCGTCTCAGTTGCATCTGTCAAAAATGCTCCATCCATAGATAATAGACACCTCACACACCGTTAAAATAGAATTAGCACCCATCCACGCTATACCCCCACTTTAACCCTAAAACATATACTACATACATTTAAGACTATGGTAAAGACCCTATACACCTTTTTACATCGTACTATATTTAACACGTTTATCCTTTATTTAGAATTCGATAAAGCTCTCCCCAACATCATCTATAATTTTATTTGATCTATTTCGATCCGAATGAATCCTATCTTAGCCGCCGCATCTCCACTATGTTACCTAGCATCTTCTGATGAGAAGAATTAGGCTTCGAAATGCCTTGGCATAAAGAGTCCATTCTATCCCCCAAATAATTATTTGTATTCCCTTATTGAATAAATGAACGAATCTATATCCACCAATATATAGTTTTGTGACTTCATTTTCCATTCGTGTTTTTCTCCTATATATATATATATATATATATATATATATATATATATATATATATATATATATATATTTATATATATATATATGTATATATATAGCACGTGCGCTATCATTCTCTGTGTGCATGTGTGCATTTACTTAACTTATTGTAATATGTGTGAGTACATTGTTTTAAGTTACTAAAACATTAAAATTAATAATATTTACAATTTTCTAAAGAATTTTCTAGCGCACATAGTAAAAAATACACAATAGTTGTAGAATAGATAATTTTTGGCGAATATACATTATATATATATATATATATATATATATATATATATATTTATTTATATATATTGAATGGTCTTGAACATTTAAGTGACTTTTTGGACACTTTGTTTTTTAATTGTTCAAAGTTTCCGTAATTTACAATTAACTGAACATGCCTCATTTAGATCTATTTACATTTTTGACGTTATGTTGTTTTACCCACTATCATACTTCTTATTATTTTTGTGAGCTTTCATGAAAAGAGTTGCACAGATCCGTTCAGATATAAATATACCGTAAAAGACAAAATCGTTCGTCAAGTGTAAACCGGTATTACTCCCTGCTAACGACTATATCTAATCGCCAAGATTTGTAGTCAGAATTTCAATCTGACTTGACAGTTACCCTTTATAGCAAAAAAAAAAACGTTTCATAATTTCACCTGTGAAAACTTATTGTACACAATGAAAAGTATTCCAATTCTAATGCTTTTGGAGCGGATCTGAAGGAGCTTACCCCTTACTACTTTTTTTTTGTCTCTTTTTTTCAATTTTTCAGCGGATTATTATCGATTAGACCCTAGTCTACCAGATGAAGAGAAAAATGAAAATAGTCAATATTTAAATATTTGTTGCTCAGCTTCTGATGCAACGTTCTAGTAATTGATCACCCATTTTAGAAGCACTCGACGTTTTTAGGCCAAATTTCGCGAATTTAGCCTCTTTTAAAGCAGTTTTTTTTTTAGGAATTTCGCTTTCTCCAATGTTTTAATATACATATTTATGGTTATTTTCAAGCTTCGTAACTTGACATTTACAGAGGTTTTGCCGGACGATTTCTTTTTAATAATGTTTCGCAAAAATTTAATGCAACACGCAAAATAAAAATCGCTACCAGTGAAAAAATACGGAATACAGACCTGAATACGCCCAAAGATCAATTTTGTTAAAGTAAGTCTTTAGTTGGTAATCTAGCTCAAATTCATTGCCCTTAGATTGTAAATGTCTGGAGAGGAAACTTGAAGAATGCATACTTAAAGAAAAGAAATCATTGAACCGACTGTGGTTTTCATGATATAATTTTACCAGATAAAATACATTCGTGAGTATAGTTACTATGATTTTTATGGAAATTTAGGTATTAATATTCATGAAAGTGGATATAGCTTTTATGTAAATTTTTTATAAGTAAATAAAAACGCTAAATTTATTCTGTTCTACCAGACGTAGCTTTACCAAATGAATTACATGGGTTTTAAAATCGACAATCATTTATTGAAATAATTAACCGAGAAATAAAACATTTCAACTAAAAAGACAAATAATTTATACGTTTTTCACTGGTTCGTTATTCGTTTTTTATCTTTTATTCATGGCTTGCGTAGTTTTAAGCGCGACAGCAGCTAACTTGAGCATCGCACGCCCGAATATTGGGATCGGCTAATAAAACATAGTTCAATTCACTTCCTTCTGGCGTTCATGCATGCATGACAACAGCGAGGAAAATGCATAAACCCATGAATTCCTTATGTTCAAATATAGATAAAGTCGGGATCAATACATTTTGTTCAATAGATCTGGTATAGAAAGTGTCACGTTAACATTTGCACAAAGCTATCCCCACGCCGAAAACTAAGAAGACCAAAAAACAAAAGCAAAGCGCAATAAAATAATAAAATAGAAAAACATGTATAAATTGTTTGTATTTCAATTTTTTTTACTTAGGAGTCACCAATTATCAAGGCTCGAACGCTACTCAAAGATAATGGTTAATGAATGTTAGGTGGTAGTTTAGTAATCGTTAATGGTGTAACTTGGGTAGACTTTAATTATTTTGGGGGACAACTCAACAATAACTATTTTTACATTAAATTTGAAGGCTACTATGTTGTAGTAAAATGGGAAGCAAGCCAGCAGAACAGTGTTCCACAGACAGACAGTTCTGGAAAAGAAGCTTTGTTAATGGAATCTGCTTTTAGATTTAGACAAAGCTATATAGTGATGGAGATCGTTTATAGTGATTGTAGTTAATCGGATCTTTTTGTGAAAGTTTGGCAACGAGGAATCATAGACTGGAGTTCAGTCGAGCACTTGCAATAGAGCAGAGACTGGTTCGTAACGTATCTTCTGTGGGAAAGAGGTTGCAAGGAAGGGCATGACCTACTAAGTTTCAAAGCTGATTTTGAACTCTATCAAGGCTAGATAAGGTGCACTGAGCAGCTTCTGCCCAGATGTGGCAACAGTAATCCATTTTAAGGCATGGCTGACTCATATATAGATAAGGGATTGCGTCGGCAGTGAGGTATCTTCTGGAATGATAGAGTAATCCAACCATTTGTCCAACGATCTTGTTAACAGATTTGATGTATGCTTACCATTTCAGATCAGGAATGAACGTCAGTCCCAGAAGCTTGTCAAGACTATTGCAGCATTGAGTATCGTTTCCATATTTCGGTTCGTGCATCAACCACGAATCCCTACCCCTTAGCCAAAAAGATAATCTATTTTAATATACATTACGTATTCAAACTCAAGATCGTCTCAATGTTATATTCCTGTACTTATTTTTCAACCATTTAAGAAAATGAGATGAATAAAAAAAGGTGAACTCATGCAGTTTCAACTAATATATATCCACGACCAATCCAACAAGACGAAAATCCCATCCCTTCACTGTTAATGTTTCTAGATGCGAAACACTACTATATATATATATATATATATATATATATATATATATATATATATATATATATATATATATATATATAAAACAGATGGCTGAACATCTCCCTACTTAGAGTGCCCTATGGATATAGTTCTTAATTTAGAGTAAGCATTAAATTCTAAGCATCATCATCGTCCTCGTTTGGGTTGAAAAGGATAAGGTAAATACATAAAAATATATGAAATCGAATTCCACGAACAATTCATTAGATAGTGTAAGCATACATATTCTGTATATTATACCAAGTATATTTCATAATAATTATGTTACGCAGAAAATAATGATAAAATAAACGTATGAGATTGTTACGTTGACTATGAAAAACAATACTTAAATATGAAAGCATGATTAACCTTGCATCGCCTTATGAATAAAACATATCTATCTTCTATAAATTCGATTTTCTTTTGTGTCTATTGATATTCATATTAAAAACCCTCTATTCTATTTCCTTAAAAAGAAAATACAATTTTCTTATATATGGGTTATGCAAATGCATTCACTAGCAAAAGATCTAGCTCATTTGCATATTCTTTTAAACATTCATTTTAATTAATTCCCTATTAGTTTTTTTCGGTTTTCTTATGGGATGATCATCTAGAGTTAACTATTACGTGTAATTATATTCATGCAGATACTCTACATGATTTATACTTGCATAATATTTGCGTAAAATCTTTACAGTAAACAAAACAAAAAATTCCATATATATTATGTATACATCTATATTTTTGTTTAATCTATTAGTCTATCCATCACTCTGTCTATCTATCTATCTATCTATCTATCTATATATATATATATATATATATATATATATATAGATATATATATATAGATATATATATATTTATAAAAGTGAACGTGTCTGTGTATCTGTCTATCTGTGTGTTTGTGTACATTTTCCTACGCAATAACTCTGTCAATTTTTAATCTACATGCTCGAAATTTGATATACAGGTTACTGAGATTTGGGAAAATCGATGTGATCGGTTTTTGGTCAGAAATTTTGCGATTAGGGGTCAAAGTTCAACGATTTGACCTTTGAGAACTCTACCGAACTCCTCCGACAATTTTGGGTCTAGACACTTGAAATTTTAGATATAGGTTTCTAGGACATGGATCTAACTTAATAACTTGATTTGAGCCCAAAACAATAAATTTTAAGGGGTCATAATAGGGGTCAAAGTTTAAAGAAATTGACCTCTGCGGTGTCTTCCAAATTACTCAGACAATTTCTGGTCTAAATATTTGAAATTTTACATAAAGGGTATTCAGAGATAGGGCAAGCTTTTTCATCAGTTTGGGTCGAAACTTTTTAGTTACCAATATATAAATGTATGTATGGATGTCTGTTTGCATGTCTGCCTTAAACTTTCAATAGAGGCGACGGATTTTACCAAGATAAGTATCGTTTTAAAGTTCGACCTTTCATACAACAAATATCAAAAAATTGCTAAAAACATTAATATCTTCCCCTTCAAATAGGCACTTTTCTACCGAGGGGCACTTTTTTCGCCGATATTTTTTAAAGTTATCCTCTCCTTTAGATTGTCTAGCCTTAATTTTAAAAAAAATGTCGCTTCCAGTTTGGCGGTGGTCGTAACAGCAGAACGTTAGGTTTTACCCCGTTCTTTTCCTCCTTTGCGGTATGAGTTCGAGCCTGCCTTCCTACTACCACTTTTGTTTTGGCTCAACATACACACCCAAACACCCGGGCAACGCCGGACACCCATGCTAGTATATATATAAAAGTGAAAGTGTCTGTGTGTGTGTGTGTGTGTGTCTGTGTACATTTCCCTACGCAATAACTCTGCCAATTTTAAGCCTACAGATTAGAAATTTGATATACAGGGTACTGAGATTTGGGAAAATCGATATGATCGGTTTTTGGCCAGAAATTTGGCGATTAAGGGGTCAAAGTTCAACGATTTGACCTTTGAGAACTCTACCAAACTCCTCATACAATTTTGGGTCTAAACACTTGAAATTTAAGATATGCACATGGATCTAGCTTACTAACT
This sequence comes from Euprymna scolopes, assembly GCF_053919585.1. Classification (NCBI taxonomy): domain Eukaryota; kingdom Metazoa; phylum Mollusca; class Cephalopoda; order Sepiida; family Sepiolidae; genus Euprymna; species Euprymna scolopes. The sequence continues at coordinate 4,550,474 of NC_136485.1, forward strand.
TGATTTGAGCCTAAAACAATAAATTTTAAGGGGTCATAATAGGGGTCAAAGTTTAAAAAAATTACCGTTTTTTTTGTTCTTTTTTTGTTTTGCTCAGCATAAACCTCAAACCCCCCGGGCAACGCCGGGCACCCATGCTAGTATATATATATATATATATATATATATATATATATATATATATATATATATATATATATATATATTATTTCATGATTTTTTTAGCGGTACAAAATTTATATATCGAAATCATGAACGGAAAACTTTTAAAATAAAACATTTAAAATAAAGTCAACATTTAAAATAAAGTCAACATTTAAAATAAAGTCAACATTTAAAATAAAGTCAACATTTAAAATAAAGTCAACATTTAAAATAAAGTCAACATTTAAAATAAAGTCAACATTTAAAATAAAGTCAACATTTAAAATAAAGTCAACATTTAAAATAAAGTCAACATTTAAAATAAAGTCAACATTTAAAATAAAGTCAACATTTAAAATAAAGTCAACATTTAAAATAAAGTTAACATTTAAAATAAAGTCAACATTTAAAATAAAGTCAACATTTAAAATAAAGTCAACATTTAAAATAAAGTCAACATTTAAAATAAAGTTAACATTTAAAATAAAGTCAACATTTAAAATAAAGTCAACATTTAAAATAAAGTCAACATTTAAAATAAAGTCAACATTTAAAATAAAGTCAACATTTAAAATAAAGTCAACATTTAAAATAAAGTCAACATTTAAAATAAAGTTAACATTTAAAATAAAGTCAACATTTAAAATAAAGTCAACATTTAAAATAAAGTCAACATTTAAAATAAAGTCAACATTTAAAATAAAGTCAACATTTAAAATAAAGTCAACATTTAAAATAAAGTCAACATTTAAAATAAAGTCAACATTTAAAATAAAGTCAACATTTAAAATAAAGTCAACATTTAAAATAAAGTCAACATTTAAAATAAAGTCAACATTTAAAATAAAGTCAACATTTAAAATAAAGTCAACATTTAAAATAAAGTCAACATTTAAAATAAAGTCAACATTTAAAATAAAGTCAACATTTAAAATGAAGTTAACATTTAAAATAAAGTCAACATTTAAAATAAAGTCAACATTTAAAATAAAGTCAACATTTAAAATAAAGTCAACATTTAAAATAAAGTCAACATTTAAAATAAAGTCAACATTTAAAATAAAGTCAACATTTAAAATAAAGTTAACATTTAAAATAAAGTCAACATTTAAAATAAAGTCAACATTTAAAATAAAGTCAACATTTAAAATAAAGTCAAAATTTAAAATAAAGTCAACATTTAAAATAAAGTCAACATTTAAAATAAAGTCAACATTTAAAATAAAGTTAACATTTAAAATAAAGTTAACATTTAAAATAAAGTCAACATTTAAAATAAAGTCAACATTTAAAATAAAGTCAACATTTAAAATAAAGTTAACATTTAAAATAAAGTCAACATTTAAAATAAAGTTAACATTTAAAATAAAGTCAACATTTAAAATAAAGTCAACATTTAAAATAAAGTTAACATTTAAAATAAAGTTAACATTTAAAATAAAGTCAACATTTAAAATAAAGTCAACATTTAAAATAAAGTCAACATTTAAAATAAAGTCAACATTTAAAATAAAGTCAACATTTAAAATAAAGTTAACATTTAAAATAAAGTCAACATTTAAAATGAAGTCAACATTTAAAATAAAGTCAACATTTAAAATAAAGTCAACATTTAAAATAAAGTTAACATTTAAAATAAAGTTAACATTTAAAATAAAGTCAACATTTAAAATAAAATTAATGGGGTGACAGAAAAAAATCAGGGAATCAGCTGACCGGTTTCGCCCACAATTTATCGAACCTGTATCGAGGGATTTGTTTTGGATGAAAAAAAACACGAATGGGAATCGAAAATATGTACAAATAAAATCACGTTGCGTTACGTTATGTATGGGGGGGGGGGAAATGAGGGGAAAACGATTGAAATATAGCACCGTTATATTACTCGAAGATCCTAGAGACTAATCACGCTCAAACCTAAGAGGTATTTCTTCTACTTGCAGAGGGAAAGCCTTCTCAACCAAACGCGAACAGTGTCAAAGAACAGTCTCAAAGATCTTTAAATGAAATAATGATTGAGTACGACTCAGGATTGGAAAGATTAGCGCATACCAAACAACAGACGTAATTGCCAATACATACGGGTCTTCAATTACTGACCACCTTATAAAAAACTCGACTTTGTGCAGCGAACTTTAGCACGTATTCTTTTTCATTTATGGCAAATAAAAAAAAACGCGGTTACAACCAGGACAAAAATTGAAAATGCTTTCATTCATAATTATATAGATAAATTAACGGCAAATTTCGAAAGATATAAAGAGAAAAATATGTAATCATGGAGTGAAGCAGTGAGCACTTTATCGTGTTTTCATTAAATTCGGTTCACTAAGTTTATCGCAATTTTATAAGAACGTGGTAATAAAAAACAGTAAATTGCAACATTTAATATACTAGAAGTTTAGGTGTACCAAGAACTCTAATATTGCCAAGAACGTCTTAAATCTATCTTCCGATGATTTTCTGCCTCTGAATTATTAATACTAGATCATGGGTTAGACTTTTGTATACCATTACTTGGTGTTAAACAAGGCCAATTGTTTTACTGGAATTAATGTACTTGATTGGCTTGGCAACATCACGCACAGATATTTCTATGTCACATAGCGTGTTTTCTTGGTCGCATAGGTGAGAATGAGCTGCAAAGTTCTTAGAAGAGTTTGGCTTTGTCTGATGCTCACGAGATTACTTGATGATTGTTGGGATAGAACACACGCTTCTGCTTAGGATCCGGTTTGCTATTTGCCAAAATTGGTGGTAACTAAGCCGTTGCTCAGCTACTTTGGATTTAACGGACTGAGCATACAACTCTCTTGCATTTTTATCACTATCTTACAGTGGTTGCTGGCGGTCCTGAAGTACATCTATTACTTTGGAAGCAATGGAAAAAATGATTTCTGTGCACAATGGCAGCAGCACATTCTGGGGAGAACCACGGTTGGCTGTTAGGTTTTTCCAGGACTCTTTTGCAGGGCATGAAGCAATCTATACCTACAATTAACCATTCCATCAAGTCTGATACTATAGAAGACACATTCCTTTTAAACATAGAACCCAGAGGAAGATCTTATATAAATGTGCAGAAGCTATTCCAGTCAGCTATAGAGTATCGATATACTGTACGATGGATAGGTACGTCCGAGGACTAATTACATTTCATTTTTATCTTAACTGATACAACCGAGTGGTCAGAAGATCCTAGTGGAGACAGAACGGAAGATGAACATTGGTCAGGGCAGGTTTTCAGAAAAAGGTCTAGAAGTCTTGCATACGGGCACAGGGGTGAACTATCTGAGTGACGTTATAAGCAATGAGTAATCGTGACAGAACCTCTCCTCATCATCTGTCTTGTTTGAGTGGGTCAACCATTCAACATTGTGGACATTGAAGTATCCACAGATGTGAATTTTAGCCGATGAGTGAGCAGACAGGAGTTGGTCAATTTCTCAGCTATGCTCTTAAAGATATTAACTCCGCGCTGTTGTGGGGGCGACAAAGAGCAAATATGAACACAGTAGTGTAAGCAAGTGCAACCCAGACATACAGGGTAAATATGGGTCTTCTCTGGAGATTTCCTTACCACATGGAAAGCCATCTTTAATGTAAGCACATACTCAATGACCATGACGATCATGGAGGTCAGATTTTGATGTTAAATTAGGGTAACCTTTAATTACGAACTCAGGTTTAATAGGTCCGGTTTAGTCTCCTGAAACTGAGTTTCAACCGCAGGAAGGTTGGAACGTAGACCCCTGATATTGGAGAAGGAAACATAGTACTGGGAGTCTATGTTGGAAGATGGTGTTCTGGGTTTATTCGTGTATTTTTTTTCTGGAGACTTTTCATGATGAAGTGTTGGGATTTATGAGACAGGTCAACAGACTTGGTTAATACAGAGTAGAGAATAAAAGCGAGAGAGAAAAAGAAAGGGAAACTTTTTTGTAGCTCATAATATATATGTATATATATATATATGTATATATATATTTATATATATTAAAGCCGTAACAATTACCCTCTAATATGGCATCGAGAAGACCCACCAAAAGCTACTACATGGTCCAGAATCCATTCACCAAATGGCAATACAGCAGCCCTAGTAATTTGCACTTGCTGATAGGACAGCCTCCTTAGTGCTGATTGCAATTGTACATTTTCATTGATGATTGTAATTGCTGATTGTTATTGCTAAATGTAAAATCTATTTACAATTACTGATTGTAGTTGTTGTAATTGTTGATTGTAATTATTTTATTGTAATTGTTCATTGCAATTGTTGATTGTAATTGATAGTTGTAACTGCTGATTGCATTTGCTGACCGTAAATGCTGATTGCATTTGCTGACCGTAATTGCTGATTGTCTTCGTGGTGAATATAAAGTTGGATGACGAAGTAACTGCTTGAAACAAAAACTTAACCATATTTTTTAATGTTGTTTTATGTAAAACGACGAGTTGTCATTTCTGTCTGGTTAAGAAGTCTAACCTCTGAGCTGAAAGCAGATAAAAACAGTCGACCGGATAAAGATATAAAAGAATATACAAGAATCGCTGAATACGAAGGAAACTGAATTTGATTTTTAGAGATTCGTACAAATAATTGGATTACATCTAGTATGAAGTAGGTGTTATGCAAGCAGCTTTTTACTTACGTAGTACAGCAGTACAAGGAACAAATGGTAATTCTGGCATGACTGTATATAAAGGATACTTACGTTCTTTTACTAGCAGGTTGTGCAGGACTGTCTGGTCATTAACTACACTTAAATATGATATTTTATTTTATATTTTATTTTCGTATTCATTTTATCTTTTCTTTTTATTCCATTTTCACCCCAAACAAGGCACATGCCACTTTGATGTCGGGGGCTACTATCAGGAAGCTAAGTTGCAGGGGTACTATGTAGGGAGTTTAGCAGCAAAATGTCTGTTCACATTATACTTGAACTTCTGCATGTCAGTACCATTGGGGAAGCAGAGACCCGGAAGAGAATTCCAAAGTCTAGCAGTTCTGCGGAAGAAGCTATTAGAGTAGAAAGCTTTCTTACATCTGGGGATTTCTACTGTGTAGGGGTGGGACTTTGCTGCTTGTCGGGTTTGTCGAGTGTATTTCCGTTGTTGGAGTACAAGGGATTGTAGTTCGTCATAACATCCACCATTAAAATACTTGTAAAACAGGCAGAGGGATGCAACATTTCGTCAAGGGGACAGGGGCTGAAACTTAGATGACAGTTCAAAACCTATCAGGTTGACGACTCTCTTTTGAGCCCTGTCCAGGAGTAAGAGACAAGTAGCAGATGCACCAGCCCAAATGTGACAGCAGTACTCCATACATGGGCGAATGGTCGTTTTGTAAAGGTGCAGGATACTTTCAGGCGTAAGTAATTTTCTAGCATGGTAGAGAGAGCCCACATTCTCGCAACAGTCTTGATAATGATCTCGATGTATCTATTCCAACTCATATTCCTTGTGAACGTTAAGCCGGGGAGTTTGAATTCCAGCTGACAATATTATTTGGCATTAAATAACCTGACGATTGCTTGATATGGCATAATACAAACCAAACTTAACCTCCTGCTGCTCTTTCTCCTCATCTTCTCTTCGTTTCCTTCTTACTCTTTTCTCTCCTTTTTTTCTTTTCTCTCTTTTGTTGCTTTTCCTTTCGATTTTTTTTCATATCTTTTCCTTCTCCTCCTTTACTCTCTCTTTCTCTCTCTCTTACTTTATATCTCCCATTTAAACTTTTGTATTTACTAACCTATCTCTTTGCTCATTCCCTTCTTGTAAACAAGCCATCATATTGCCCCAAAACGTCGGAACCCTTTCTTCTGCGTTCTCTCTCTTGCAATATTTAAAGATTAACAATTATCCCGTCCTTCCCTCTAAGCAAATCCCATTTATTTTGCAAATGAACTCTCATTAAATATGTAAAAATGATGAAGAATGGAAGGTCAAGGCCTGATCTATTGATTTATCTATTGATTATTATATTGTACCAACATTTAATAATAATTTAAAAAGTAAGAACTATATATATATATATATATATATATATATATATATATATACATTTAAACTAATGTAGTAGTAAATCATGGTAGATAACACTAAAATTTTAATAGACTAAAATTTTAATAGACTAAAATTTTAATAGACTAAAATTTTAATAGACTAAAAATTTTAATAGACTAAAATTTTAATAGACTAAAATTTTAATAGACTAAAAATTTTAATAGACTAAAATTTTAATAGACTAAAATTTTAATAGACTAAAAATTTTAATAGACTAAAATTTTAATAGACTAAAATTTTAATAGACTAAAAATTTTAATAGACTAAAATTTTAATAGACTAAAATTTTAATAGACTAAAAATTTTAATGGACTAAAATTTTAATAGACTAAAATTTTAATAGACTAAAAATTTTAATAGACTAAAATTTTAATAGACTAAAAATTTTAATAGACTAAAATTTTAATAGACTCAACTTTTAATAGACTAAAAATTTTAATAGACTAAAATTTTAATAGACTAAAATTTTAATAGACTAAAAATTTTAATAGACTAAAATTTTAATAGACTCAACTTTTAATAGACTAAAAATTTTAATAGACTAAAAATTTTAATAGACTAAAATTTTAATAGACTAAAAATTTTAATAGACTAAAAATTTTAATAGACTAAAAATTTTAATAGACTAAAAATTTTAATAGACTAAAAATTTAAATAGACTAAAAATACTCGAAGAATTGTATATTAATAAAAACTCAGATACAATAATATCAATTACGAATGTAGTCGAAATATTTTAAATTGCTTAGGAATACAGATTTTAACTTTTAAAAATGTATATATGCATATATACAATAAATTAATTTACTCTATACATAACATAATAAAAAATGTCTGCCCACCTAATTCATAATAAGCCACCACGTGACTAAAAACTTATGTATATATATAATTAAGAAAAAGGAAAAAAACAAATAAAAACAATTTCTACAACATACCTGAGGATGATAAAGGTATCTCTGTCGAAAGCGCTCGCTATGGATCCAATTTATACAATTAAAAAAAAAACACACACACACACACACAAAGAAAAAAAACCATTCGGATATTAGAGAAGAAAAGGAAGATAATAAAACACAAGAATTCACTGCTATTCATTAACATTTGTTAAAATGAGAAAATGCTGCCTAAATATATATGTGTGTGTGTGTGTGTGTGTGTGCGTGTGTGTGTGTGTGTGTGTGTGTGTGTGTGTGTGTGTGTGTGTGGTCACGAAGAGGTCCCTATATGGTTGACTATTTTAAAAAAACTGATTACATATAATGATAGATGTATCGAGACACAGGAATGGGTATGTTTGATCTGGCATAACGGTGGTTCATTAAAATTGTGGGGTCTGCGTTCGCGCCTGGTCCACAAAGTATGGAAATAAAAAATAAAAAAAAAAATTTACAAGTGTTTTTGATATAGATGTACGTAAGAATACTTTGATAAGTATGTTTTAATTTAAATAGGGATAGTATAATAAAATTGTGGGGTCTGCGTTCGCGCCTGGCCTCCTTAGAATGGAAATATGCACAAACTTTAATAAAGACTTTTCATATCTATCTGCGTAAGTATACTTTGATAATTATGTTTCAGTTTGAAGAAATATGGTATATTAAAATTATGGGGTGTTCGTTCGCGCCTGAACTCTATAGAATGGGAATATGTCACAAAGTTTAACATGTTATTTTTTTAATATAGATCCACAGAATATTGTGATAAGTGTTTCAGTATGAACAGCTATGGTATAATAAATTATGGAGGTTATCCATTTTATTTTTACTTTCATCATATTTTGCTTTGGTTTTGATACCCCTAAATTGTAAGCTGTCTCTTTACAGCACTTCCTTTTCCTAACCTATCATACTTTCATAAATCAGAGTCCATTTTCTGTAGGCTGTTTTTGAACCCAGTCAACGACGGGCACTTTTGCTAGTATATATATATATATATATATATATATATATATATATATATATATATATATATATATATATGCGTGTGTGTGTGTATGTGTGTGTGTGTTGAGTACCCCTAACTAAAATCGAAACCAAAAAAACCATAGGTCTCCAGCCTTATTCATTGCAATATAACATAAATCTATGCGTAAAAAACTGCAAAAATACTCTTGTTTAACATATGAATTTTAATTAAGGCATGCGCAGACAAAACGTGTACATTTTACTTATGCTAGACTAATGTCAATAATTTTTTCTCAATTTTGACCTCTAAGCAGCTGTTTTACCGGCTGAAAATAAAATCCAAGATGTGTTACAGGTAAATGTACACTATATATCGAGTTTCAACTCTGTATATTAAATATACAGAGAATATTTTGGTTGAGACTTTTTTCACACACGTGAACTATATCGCTCATATATATATATATATATATATATATATATATATATATATATATACACAGGCACAATAGACAATAGGAGAGGAAAATTAGTTCACAAATACTATATATTGGAAAATATAGAATGAGTCATTTATTTAATAATGATAAATGACTCATTCTATATTTTCCAATATATAGTATTTGTGAATTCATTTTCCACTCCTATTGTCTCTTATATAAGCTTAATTGAAATTTGTTGAGCTTTATATTATCGAGACAAGTCTCCTCTTATAGAATAGAATATATTCTCTTCCTCTATATATCCTCGTTATATATATATATATATATATATATATATATATATATATGCATATATATATATGCATATATATGTATATCTTTATATATACACACACACAAACACATATCTATAATATGAAGCTGAACGTGTGTGTGTGTGTGTGTGTGTGTGTGATCACGAATAGGCTCCTATATGGCTGACTATTTAAAAAAAAAAAAAACTGAATACATATAATGATAGAAGATGTATCGAGACACAGGAATGGGTATGTTTGATCTGACAGAACGGTGGTTTATAAAAATTGTGGGATCTGCGTTCGCGCCTGGCCCCCAAAGTATGGAAATAAAAAAATAAAAAAAAAAACAGTTTACAAGGGTTTTTGATATAAGTGTACATAATAATACTTTGATAAGTATGTTTCAACTTAAATAGGGATGGTATAATAAAACTGTGGGGTCTGCGTTCGCGCCTGTACTCCATGGAAATATGGCACAAGACTTTAACAAAATCTTTTCATATCTATTTGCGTAAGTATACTTTGATAATTATGTTTCAGTTTGGAGAAATATGGTATAATAAAATTATTGAGTGTTTGTTCGCGCCTGACCTCCATAGAATATAAACATGTCACAAAGTTTGACAAGGTTTTTTTAAAAGGGGTGAGGGTTCAGAATAACACCTTTACTTTAATCTTAATTCACGTTAGCTTTTACTTATTTTTTTTAGTTGAATCATATTGTGTCGAATAAATTCATTTCATGAATTCACGTTCTTATTAAAGTGAAAGCCAAAAAAAGAAAAAGTCGAAATTTTAGACAATTCTCGACACAAATTTTGCATAACTCTGAGTTTGTTCCTTCTCCACTTGCACGTGGCACTTTTTCGAAAATATAGAAATAGAAAAATTATAAAAAATAACAACCGTACTGTTATCGTGGCAAAAGAAAGTAAAATCCTGCTCACGTGATTACGTGTCTTTTAAAAACATTTGCATAACCTTTTTATTTTTATTTCTATATCTGTTTAAGCTTTTTTGTCAGTGTGCTAGAAGGAATTCAGTTGATTAAAACCCTTTCTGCGTGTTCTTTACATTACAATAGTACAACCCTGAATCCGAGGCGCAATACTACAGCTTTCAATACTGTAAAACTGAAACGAAGCTGTTCTGCTTGAAAAGGGCGCAATTTTCTTCCTGTTCATATTTATATTGATTCTTTGCTTTAAAAAACTAAAGTAATTACGTGTTTACTTTTTTAATATCCCATTTTTCTGTTTCGGATTATTTTACTAAAGTAAGTAAAGCTTCATTATTTTTACAAAACTGTTTTTGTTTCTTTGTTTTTCGATATTTCGTCGATATTATTTAGTAAGAGTGTTTAGCAGAAAAACCAACAAACGACTACCCGAAAAAATAAATATACAAGAAATAAATGTTACCATAGTCAATAAAAGTTCAGCTCATGTTTTGTTTTTGTTTTGAAATAGTTTTTAATGCTCTTTACTTGAAATAATTTCAGCGAACCGAAATCAAAACGAAATTTAAGGCGATAACTACTTAAATGAATTTTTATATAAACTACACATGCCATAATCGAATATTCCTCAAGCACAAAATAACGGGAAACATTAAAATATGTTTATAAATATTCCTGGCGTTGATGGAACTCTCTTAAATTGTTAACACAGAATGCTTAGGTGCCCCTCCTTCAAATTGAAAACGGGGCTCTCCATTTCAAAGTCGCTGCCATTTTGATTTTTTTAAACCGGTTCGTGAATTAAAAAAAAAAGAAGTGTTTTTTACAAACTACTTAAAAATACAAACCAATGAACTTTTCTACCATAAGAGTAACTTTTATGTACTATGGTAACATTTATTTCTTGTATATATATATATGTATATATATATATATATATATATATATATATATATATATATATATATATATATATATATGAAATTTATTACTGTGAGTCCAGAATGAGTTTACATATTGTTTCAGCTAGAGGAAGATCCTCAAATAGAGGAAATATCCAACTAGCATCGTCAGAATTCATAGATGGACTAAGTTATAAAATCAAATAAGAATGGAAAAATCGTAGATGAAGGGGAGTTAGAAAAGAAGGGGACGTGGAAGAGAGAGGGCGTTGGAATGTAAAGCTTAACGCCCGACAATTCAAAAAATTATAAATAATAAATAAAAAAAAAATTTTTTTCAATCTCTCCCTGCCCGGCTAATTTATATATATATATATATATATATATATATATATATATATATATATATATATATATATATATATATATATATATATATTAACCTATTTAGTCGCTGGAATATTATTAAGCAGTACATTATAATGATTTAAATAGAAAAAATGGGCATTTAATATCTATGTAAGTGCGAGAAAACCCTCAGCTTCATGTTGTAAGAGATATATGAAATTGAACTATTAAAGATGTTTCCGAGCATATAATTTAGATTAAAGATTATTACTTAATTATTACTTTAGACCAAACATTTTTACTGTTGACAAAACTTTATTACTTTATTACTAACCATCATGACTAAATACTAAACAATATTACTTAAAGCTAAACATAATTAGTTTAGTTCGTAAATTATTTCTTTAGGCTGAACATTATTATTTTGGATGTAACATTATTACTTCAGACTAAACATTATTACTTTAGACTAACTATTATTAATTTAGACTAAACATTATTAATTTAGATTAAAAATTATAATTTTAAACCATACATTATTACTTTAGACTAAACATTATCAATTTAGACTAACTATTATTAATTTAGACAAAACATTATTAATTTAGATTAAAAATTATAATTTTAAACCATACATTATTACTTTAGACTAAACATTATCAATTTAGACTAACTATTATTAATTTAGACAAAACATTATTAATTTAGATTAAAAATTATTAATTTTAAACCATACATTATTACTTTAGATTGAACATTATCAATTTAGACTAACTATTATTAATTTAGACTAAACATTATTAATTTAGATTAAAAATTATAATTTTAAACCATACATTATTACTTTAGACTAAACATTATCAATTTAGACTAACTATTATTAATTTAGACAAAACATTATTAATTTAGATTAAAAATTATAATTTTAAACCATACATTATTACTTTAGATTGAACATTATAACTTTAGACTAAACATTATTACTTTACTTTAGACAAACATAATTATTTAGACTAAATATTATTACTTTAGACAAAACATTATTTTTTTAGACTGAACATTATTAATTTATACCAAACATTATTACTTTAGATTAAACATTATTTCGTTAGACAAAACATTTTTACTTGAGACTGCACATCATTAGTTGAAGAAAATATTGTTATTTAAAATTAAACATTATTACTTTAGACAAAACATTTCTTTAGACAAAACATTATTACTTTAAACTAATCATTATTATTTTATACTAAACATTATTATTTTAAACTAAATATTATTATTGCGTTAAACTAAACATTTTTACTTTAGACTAAAAATTATTACTTTAGGCAAAACATTACTCTAAACGTAACAATATTATTTTAAACTAAACGTTATTATTTTAAATCAAACATTATTACTTAGACTAAAACATTACTTTAGACAAAACATTATTATTTAAAGTAAATATTATTATTTTAAACTAAACATTATTATTTTTACTGCATAATATTTCTTTAGTCTAACAATTATTTCTTTAAACAACATTACTTTACACAAAACATTAAAATTTTAAACTAAACATTATTATTTTAGACCAAGCATTATTACCTTAGACTAAACAGTCTTACTTTAGACTATAAATTATTACTTTAGACTAAGCATTATTACTTTAAAAGTTATTAATTTCAACTAAACATTATTACTTTAGACAAAACATTATTAATTGAGACTAAACATGATTATTTTAGACTAAACATTATGATTTTAAACTAAACATTATTACTTAAGACCAAACGGTTTTATTCCGGTTAAACTTAATTGGTGTTTCTTGGCACCAGATATTTCTGCATAATTTTCATTATCTTACTTGATTAAGTTTGAAATGTTGTGAGATGCCTTGAAAACTATTTAATATTTAAAAAAAAATCAATCTACTAGTGATTTTATTCATGGTCTTGTGATATCTACGGAATTGACCAGGTTGTTAATAACCCGAGTATTGCATTGCTTACATTTATATAACTTTATGCTTTTTCATTATTTATTTTAATTTGAATGTATTTTAACAGATAACTCCTTCATTCTAATTGACAGCGTTTCTATTTTAATGTTACTTTACTTGTTTTATGAAATGTTATTCACCTCGAAAAATAATACTTGGAAAATTTACTTAGTTTATCATAAAAATACCTTCCTCCTCGTATATGTGTGTATTTACTACTAATCAACCCTACGAAATAATTCTGATATTCTCTCGTACTTTAATATAAACACGTTTATTTATTATTGGTTAGATATTAAAGGACAGTTGAATAAGAAAATCGAGTAAAATACTAACGTGCGTTCATCTGTTGGGTCATAAATTTCTGGATTTTCTCAATTTTTATAGGCAATGTTTGGCCATAGATACATTATCATCTGTATGGCTTGTTTGCCTTGTTTGCTTTTTTATGGCATCTTAAGTGTACGTAGTCTAAGAAGTAGATATAGGTTTTCTCCTTATAATGTTAAATGAATTAATTAAATTGGTTTGTTTTGTATGGAATTTGGTGACAGAAATAAAACTATAAAAACATCTTTCGAATAATAATGATTCGTGAAGGTGTGTTGCCATTTTATTTGATGTTGTAAAGCTTGGTTATCACTCTGTTATCTTGTTGTCAATCAAATCTGACTACAAATAGTTGAGAGCAACAGAAATGACGAAGCAAAGCGTAATTAGTGACACTTAACGTATATTAGAGCACGTATTATTGTTTTTAAAAGGTCAGAGTCAGGTTGTTCCCTGTGTGTTTTGCGCTATTAAATAAATGTTTCACATTTCAGTGATGTTTTCAAACGAGGATCCATAATAATTTTAATACCAAAGGGTATTTTCCAGAATGATAGTTGATGCTATTCACGCTAGCTTGTATATATATATATATATATATATATATATATATATATATATATATATATATATATATGTGTGTGTGTGTGTGTGTGTGTGTGTGTGTGTGTGTGTGTGCGTGTGTGTGTGTGTGTGTGTGTGTGCGTTAATAGCATTATAGACAAGAGAAAGCTATGTATTGATATCTATCTATAAATCTAGGTCCTGGATATGACCTTAAACTATATCCATGGTGAGGTCCCAGCTTGCGGGCTTTGGGAAGTGTGGGGCCACCCTTTAATTGCCATTGGGTTAAATAGAAACTGACTTGAAAACAACAAATATATTCTATTGAAAAAAATTTCTTCAAAATAACTGGATTCGGCATTAAATAACCTGAAAAGGGTTGATATGCCGTAAAACAAAAACAACCAACCAATCTATAAATCTATACATTTGACAATGTGTGTGTGTAGACATTTTTCAACCTATGTACTCAACAAACTTTTTATCTACAGACTTAAAGTTTTATATATAGGGTATTCAGACATGTTAAAATGTTTATTCTTTTTTCGTACGAAATAAAAGAGCTGCGTGGGATTCAAAATTGAAAAATTGACACATAGAAGTGATCAGATTTTAATCTCTTTGCCAACTGTTTCACGAATACGCATGCGCAGCAATGAACCATGACAGCTTCTTTACGCTAAGAATAAATAAGTTGAAAACATTTTCTGAAGATCTATCAAGCTGGTTTAATGGTTATCGTACTCGACTCATTGCCTTTATGTTCTAGTTTCGATCTCAGTTCGAATATTTATTTTACAAAAAGTAAACTGTTTAGAAAAAGCACCGGGTACATCTGCTAGTATGAAAAAAAAACAATGTTATATGCACTTTATACCTAGGTAGTTCGAAGCCTATTTTTTTTATAACGAAAGGGACTAAGAGGCTATGTTGCAAACAGTTCAATGCGACATTTAGCTAAATGTTTAATTGGATGGTAATAAAGTAACTATTATATAGGGGAGTGATGGACGAGGCGTATGCTGTGTATGTGGCTAGGTTAAACTAATGGCGGTGAATTGAAGCTTAACTGCGAAACTTTAGAGAAATTTGGGATTATAAAGAATAAGAGATATGAAAACCATGGGGATAATTCAATATGGAAGGATAGTTACGATATAGAGAAAGGACAAGCGGAAGAAGCTGTACAGGGTGGAACGATAAAATTGTTGCCCAAGAAAAGATGATATGATTCCTTTTCCATTTGACAAAAAGCGGTTTTCCTTTTTTGTTGTTGCAGACCGTCTACTAGTTTGCCAGTTGTGTCCAATAGCAATCATGTCTGAAATTGATCATTGCTAGAACCCTCAAAATGCATCGATGGATTGCCACAAATACCAGGAACGTGCCCAAGTTGATGAACACAAGTTTCCCACCACGCTTATGGTCTTTGGTGTGGTTTCAAGTAAAAGCCACATCATGCCTCCTTTGAAGTCGGCTTGAAATTCAATACTAAAGTGTACCTGGGTGTGATGAAGAGTGTGGTGATCTCCTAGTGCAATCGGGTGACCGTTGACTGAATCAGGGTGTGACAGCAGAACGGTGTCGGCCCACACGTCCAAAGGGGCCCGGGTATGGCTTCAGAAGGAGTGCTACGACTTTATACCTTACGCTCACTGGTCCCCACCTCCCCGATTTGAACCCTCTGGACTACTTCGTTTGGTTATATGCCATGAAAATCATAAACATGAGCTCTCTTAACTCTAAAGCCAGCCTGACTATCGCCATTCACCAAGTATTCGCCGAGCTTTCGCCGGTGCGTGGGAAAAAGTAGACTCCCAGTTCCGGACCCGTATCGAGGCGGTGATTGAAGCTGAAGGCGGCTACATTGAACAAATGTCAGCTCTACTACATAATCAAGTCAACTGAATTTTCAATAAAAGTCTTAAAATAAAGCTGTAGTGTTGCTTTCTTTAGGGCAACACTTTTATCGTATGACGAGTTAAAAGGCATATTCAATGAAAAAAGAAATAAATAAAATGATAAACAAGAGAAATTTATAAAGAGATAATTTAATAGAGTAAAATGAAATAAACTAAAATGAAGTAAAAAGTATAATAAAAACCCAATCAGATTCATTACTGTTACATCCTCCGTGTTAATGTTTATATTAGTAAATGACAAGTTTCTTTTCTTTTGGTTAACTTTTATATCCTTTTTTTCTGTTTTGTATAGGAGTGACTCAGACTTTTGTTAATATTTCGAATTAATGGATGGCCTTATTTTAACACGTGCGTTTTTGGGGTAGTTTTTTTTTCTAGGTATTTGATATGTTCGTTTTTTTTATATAATTTTACTATTTTGTTTTTCTAATGGACTGTTGACCTAAAATAATGTTCAAAACAGTACCTCTTTACTTTAATAATTTTTTGTCTATAGATTTTTTTTTTTTTAATATTTAACTATTTGTAGGATATTTTTATTATTTAAATATTTCTAGGATTTTTTTAATTATTATTTAACTTTTTCTAGGATTTTTTTTTTTTTTACTATTTAACTATTTCTAGGATTTTATTTTTTTTTTTTACTATTTAACTATTTCTAGGATTTTTTTTTTTTACTATTTAACTATTTCTAGGATTTTTTTTTTACTATTTAACTATTTCTAGGATTTTTTTTTTTACTATTTAACTATTTCTAGGATTTTTTTTTTTTACTATTTAACTATTTCTAGGATTTTTTTTTTATTATTTAACTATTTCTAGGATTTTTTTTTTATTATTTAACTATTTCTAGGATTTTTTTTTTTTATTATTTAACTATTTCTAGGATTTTTTTTTTTTTACTATTTAACTATTTCTAGGATTTTTGTTTTTTATTATTTAACTATTTCTAGGATTTTTTTTTTTTACTATTTAACTATTTCTAGGATTTTTTTTTACTATTTAACTATTTCTAGGATTTTTTTTTATTATTTAACTATTTCTAGGATTTTTTTTTTATTATTTAACTATTTCTAGGATTTTTTTTTTACTATTTACCTATTTCTAGGATTTTTTTGTTTTTACTATTTAACTATTTCTAGGATTTTTTTTTTTACTTTTTAACTATTTCTAGGATTTTTTTTTTATTATTTAACTATTTCTAGGATTTTTTTTTTTTACTATTTAACTATTTCTAGGATTTTTGTTTTTTTACTATTTAACTAGGATTTTTTTTTTACTATTTAACTATTTCTAGGATTTTTTTTTTTACTATTAAACTATTTCTAGGATTTTTTTTTTTACTATTTAACTATTTCTAGGATTTTTTTTTTTTACTATTTAACTATTTCTAGGATTTTTTTTTTATTATTTAACTATTTCTAGGATTTTTTTTTTACTATTTAACTATTTCTAGGATTTATTTTTTACTATTTAACTATTTCTAGGATTTTTTTTTATTATTTAACTATTTCTAGGATTTTTTTTTTTATTATTTAACTATTTCTAGGATTTTTTTTTTTTTACTATTTAACTATTTCTTGGATTTTTTTTTTATTATTTAACTATTTCTAGGATTTTTTTTTTTTACTATTTAACTATTTCTAGGATTTTTTTTTTACTATTTAACTATTTCTAGGATTTTTTTTTTACTATTAAACTATTTCTAGGATTTTTTTTTTACTATTTAACTATTTCTAGGATTTTTTTTTATTATTTACTATTTCTAGGATTCTTTTTTTACTATTTAACTATTTCTAGGATTTTTTTTTACTATTTAACTATTTCTAGGATTTTTTTTTTTACTATTTAACTATTTCTAGGATTTTTTTTTTTTTTACTATTTAACTATTTCTAGGATTTTTTTTTTATTATTTAACTATTTCTAGGATTTTTTTTTTTTACTATTTAACTATTTCTAGGATTTTTTTTTTTATTATTTAACTATTTCTAGGATTTTTTTTTTACTATTTAACTATTTCTAGGATTTTTTTTTGTATTATTTAACTATTTCTAGGATTTTTTTTTTACTATTTAACTATTTCTAGGATTTTTTTTTTTTTACTATTTAACTATTTCTAGCATTTTTTTTTTATTATTTAACTATTTCTAGGATTTTTTTTTTACTATTTAACTATTTCTAGGATTTTTTTTTGTATTATTTAACTATTTCTAGGATTTTTTTTTTCCTATTTAACTATTTCTAGGATTTTTTTTTTATTATTTAACTATTTCTAGGATTTTTTTTTTATTATTTAACTATTTCTAGGATTTTTTTTTACTATTTTACTATTTCTAGGATTTTTTTTTTATTATTTAACTATTTCTAGGATTTTTTTTTACTATTTAACTATTTCTAGTATTTTTTTTTATTATTTAACTATTTCTAGTATTTTTTTTTACTATTTAACTATTTCTAGGATTTTTTTTTTACTATTTAACTATTTCTAGGATTTTTTTTTTACTTTTTAACTATTTCTAGGATTTTTTTTTTTATTATTAAACTATTTCTAGGATTTTTTTTTTTACTATTTAACTATTTCTAGGATTTTTTTTATTTATTATTTAACTATTTCTAGGATTTTTTTTTTTACTATTTAACTATTTCTAGGATTTTTTTTTTACTATTTAACTATTTCTAGGATTTTTTTTTTTTACTATTTAACTATTTCTAGGATTTTTTTTTTATTATTTAACTATTTCTAGGATTTTTTTTTTTACTATTTAACTATTTCTAGGATTTTTTTTTTTACTATTTAACTATTTCTAGGATTTTTTTTTTTACTATTTAACTATTTCTAGGATTTTTTTTTTACTATTTCTAGGATTTTTTTTTTACTATTTAACTATTTCTAGGATTTTTTATTTTTACTATTTAACTATTTCTAGGATTTTTTTTTTTACTATTTAACTATTTCTAGGATTTGTTTTTTACTATATAACTATTTCTAGGATTTTTTTGTTTTTACTATTTAACTATTTCTAGGATTTTTTTTTTTTTACTATTTAACTATTTCTAGGATTTTTTTTTTTTACTATTTAACTATTTCTAGGATTTTTATTTTTATTATTTAACTATTTCTAGGATTTATTTTTTTTTACTATTTAACTATTTCTAGGATTTTTTTTTTTACTATTTAACTATTTCTAGGATTTTTTTGTTTACTATTTAACTATTTCTAGGATTTTTTTTTATTATTTAACTATTTCTAGGATTTTTTTTTTTACTATTTAACTATTTCTAGGATTTTTTTTTTTTTACTATTTAACTATTTCTAGGATTTTTTTTTTATTATTTAACTATTTCTAAGATTTTTTTTTTTTACTATTTAACTATTTCTAGGATTTTTTTTTTATTATTTAACTATTTCTAGGATTTTTTTTTTTACTATTTAACTATTTCTAGGATTTTTTATTTTTTACTATTTAACTATTTCTAGGATTTTTTTTTATTATTTAACTATTTCTAGGATTTTTTTTTTTACTATTTAACTATTTCTAGGATTTTTTTTTTATTATTTAACTATTTCTAGGATTTTTTTTTTTTTACTATTTAACTAGGATTTTTTTTTTACTATTTAACTATTTCTAGGATTTTTTTTTTACTATTAAACTATTTCTAGGATTTTTTTTTTACTATTTAACTATTTCTAGGATACTTTTTTTTTTACTATTTAACTATTTCTAGGATTTTTTTTTTATTATTTAACTATTTCTAGGATTTTTTTTTTTTACTATTTAACTATTTCTAGGATTTATTTTTTACTATTTAACTATTTCTAGGATTTTTTTTTATTATTTAACTATTTCTAGGATTTTTTTTTTTACTATTTAACTATTTCTAGGATTTTTTTTTACTATTTAACTATTTCTAGGATTTTTTTTTTTACTATTAAACTATTTCTAGGATTTTTTTTTTACTATTTAACTATTTCTAGGATTTTTTTTTTATTATTTACTATTTCTAGGATTTTTTTTTTACTATTTAACTATTTCTAGGATTTTTTTTTACTATTTAACTATTTCTAGGATTTTTTTTTTACTTTTTAACTATTTCTAGGATTTTTTTTTTATTATTTAACTATTTCTAGGATTTTTTTTTTTTACTATTTAACTATTTCTAGGATTTTTTTTTTTTTACTATTTAACTATTTCTAGGATTTTTTTTTTTATTATTTAACTATTTCTAGGATTTTTTTTTTACTATTTAACTATTTCTAGGATTTTTTTTTGTATTATTTAACTATTTCTAGGATTTTTTTTTTTTTACTATTTAACTATTTCTAGGATTTTTTTTTTATTATTTAACTATTTCTAGGATTTTTTTTTTATTATTTAACTATTTCTAGGATTTTTTTTTTACTATTTTACTATTTCTAGGATTTTTTTTTTTATTATTTAACTATTTCTAGGATTTTTTTTTTACTATTTAACTATTTCTAGTATTTTTTTTTTTATTATTATACTATTTCTAGGATTTTTTTTTACTATTTAACTATTTCTAGGATTTTTTTTTTACTATTTAACTATTTCTAGGATTTTTTTTTTACTATTTAACTATTTCTAGGATTTTTTTTTTTTACTATTTAACTATTTCTAGGATTTTTGTTTTATTATTAAACTATTTCTATGATTTTTTTTTTTACTATTTAACTATTTCTAGGGTTTTTTTTTTACTATTTAACTATTTCTAGGATTTTTTTTTTATTATTTAACTATTTCTAGGATTTTTTTTTTTACTATTTAACTATTTCTAGGATTTTTTTTTTATTATTTCACTATTTCTAGGATTTTGTTTTTTTTACTATTTAACTATTTCTAGGATTTTTTTTTTATTATTTAACTATTTCTAGGATTTTTTTTTACTATTAAACTATTTCTAGGATTTTTTTATTTATTATTTAACTATTTCTAGGATTTTTTTTTTTTTACTATTTAACTATTTCTAGGATTTTTTTTTTACTATTTAACTATTTCTAGGATTTTTTTTTTTTTTACTATTTAACTATTTCTAGGATTTCTTTTTTATTATTTAACTATTTCTAGGATTTTTTTTTTACTATTTAACTATTTCTAGGATTTTTTTTTTACTATTTAACTATTTCTAGGATTTTTTTTTTTTACTATTTAACTATTTCTAGGATTTTTTTTTTTACTATTTTACTATTTCTAGGATTTTTTTTTTACTATTTAACTATTTCTAGGATTTTTTTTTTTTACTATTTAACTATTTCTAGGATTTTTTTTTTTACTATTTAACTATTTCTAGGATTTTTTTTTTACTATGTAACTATTTCTAGGATTTTTATTTTTATTATTTAACTATTTCTAGGATTTATTTTTTTTACTATTAAACTATTTCTAGGATTTTTTTTTTTATTATTTAACTATTTCTAGGATTTTTTTTTTTACTATTTAACTATTTCTAGGATTTTTTTTTTTTTACTATTTAACTATTTCTAGGATTTTTTTGTTTACTATTTAACTATTTCTAGGATGTGTTTTTTTTACTATTTAACTGATTCTAGGATTTTTGTTTTTTATTATTTAACTATTTCTAGGATTTTTTTTTTTTACTATTTAACTATTTCTAGGATTTTTTTTTATTATTTAACTATTTCTAGGATTTTTTTTTTTTACTATTTAACTATTTCTAGGATTTTTTTTTTTACTATTTAACTATTTCTTGGATTTTTTTTTTTTATTATTTAACTATTTCTAGGATTTTTTTTTTTTACTATTTAAGTATTTCTAGGATTTTTTATTTTTTACTATTTAACTATTTCTAGGATTTTTTTTTTTATTATTTAACTATTTCTAGGATTTTTTTTTTTTTACTATTTAACTATTTCTAGGATTTTTTTTTATTATTTAACTATTTCTAGGATTTTTTTTTTTTACTATTTAACTATTTCTAGGATTTTTTTTTTACTATTAAACTATTTCTAGGATTTTTTTTGTTACTATTAAACTATTTCTAGGATTTTTTTTTTACTATTTAACTATTTCTAGGATTTTTTTTTTTTTACTTTTTAACTATTTCTAGAATTTTTTTTTTTATTTTTTAACTATTTCTAGGATTTTTTTTTTTACTATTTAACTCTTTCTAGGATTTTTTTTTTTACTATTTAACTATTTCTAAGATTTTTTTTTTATTATTTAACTATTTCTAGGATTTTTTTTTTTTACTATTTAACTATTTCTAGGATTTTTTTTTTATTATTTTACTATTTCTAAGATTTTTTTTTTTTACTATTTAACTATTTCTAGGATTTTTTTTTATTATTTAACTATTTCTAGGATTTTTTTTTTTACTATTTAACTATTTCTAGGATTTTTTTTTTTTTTACTATTTAACTATTTCTAGGAATTGTGAGAAAGCGGATGCTGACTAATAATCGAGTGGGGAAATAGCACAAAAAAACATAACATGTGGGAATTTAAACAACCTGTGCAGATTATAAGAAAGTTTTTATCATATATATAATTGTAAAAATATATTTCAAGTCATTTTGATAACAATTCTCGCTAAAAAATCAAATATCATAATATTTTATTATATCCATAAACGTGTAAAAATCAACATAATTTTTTATAATTTAAAAATAAAAATGTAATATTGATGTTCAATATTACAAAATATTTTTTAAAGTTTTTATTTCAATTAACGGTTTATTTAGAAAGTACCAATGGACAGCATTGTAAAAAAAACACAAGATGTGCATATCATCCACCATTTTGTATTTAATAAACAATTTTTTAGATTATATTTTAAATTTATTAATTGCCAGTGAAATCAGTGAATTTAATTGACTTTTTCACATTGTAAATAAATTTATAAAAATATTCATTCGATGTATGTATATAATATATTATATGAGATTAATAAACACATTTCATCGATATTTCCAGAATACAGGGTGACCCCCCCCAAAAAAAAAACGGGCCTAACTGTAATTAGCCCTCTCTTCTTATTGTTTTGTCCGGATGAAATGAAACTTTGGTCATAACTAGTATATTATATTCAAAACATCACATCAAAACACTAGGGTCTTTGGCCTTTTTTTTCTCCGTTGACTGCAAACTGCTCAGAAAAAAACAATTGAATATCCTATGTTTTTTGGGGCGGTTACCGAAGTCGGGTATTTTTAACCAATAATATGGTTGGCTATTGTTAAAAATTTTCCTGAACTTAAAACTAATACCAGATAATATTTAATCTGTATAAAACTTTAATTATTTATATTGGATCATTAATATATATAAAATCATTACTATATATTAAATCAATACAATATATTGAATCAATACTATGAATTAAATCATTACTATATATTTAATCATTAGTATATATTGAATCATTAATATATATTGAATCATTTCTATATTTTAATTCATTATTATATATTGAATAATTACTATATATTAATTATTACGATGTATTGAATTATTACTATATATTGATTCATTACTATATATAAAATCATTAATATATATTGAATCATTACCATATATTGAATCATTACTATATGTTTAATCATTAATATATATTAAATCATTACTTTATATAAAATCATTACTATATATAAAATCATTACTACATATTAAATCATTACTATATATTGAATCATTACTATATATTAAATCATTACTATATATTAAATCATTACTATATATAAAATCATTACTATATATAAAATCATAAGTATATATTGAATCATTACTATATATTAAATCATTACTATATATTAAATCATTACTATAATTTGAATCATTACTATATATTAAATCATGACTATATATTAAATAATTACTATATATAAAATCATTACTATATATTAAATCATTATTATTTATAAAATTATTAATATATATTGATTCATTACTATATATTAAACAATTACTATATATTAAATCATTAATATATATAAAATCATTACTATATATTAAATCATTGCTATATATTAAATCATTATTATATATTGAATCATTACTATATATAAAATCATTACTACATATTAAATCATTACTATATATAAAGTCATTACTATATATTAAATCATTACTATATATAAAATCATTGCTATATATAAAATCATTACTATATATTGAATCATTACTATATATTAAATCATTACTATATATTAAATCATTACGATATATAAAATCATTACTATATATTGAATCATTACTACATATAAAATCATTAATATATATTGAATCATTACTATATATTAAATTATTAATATATATAAAAATCATTACTATATATAAAATCATTACAACATATTGAATCAATACTATATATAAAAGCATTACAAGGTATAGCATCATTACTATATATTTTATCATTACAATATATGAAATCAATACTATATATAAAATCATTACTATATATTGAATCAATACTAGGTATTAAATCATTACTACATAGTACATCATTACTCTATATTGAATCATTACTATATATTAAATATAATAATAAATATATATTAAATTATGACTTTATATAAAATATATTAATTAATTATTATATATTGAATCATTACCATGTATTAAATATAATCTTTACCATATATTAAATCATTTCTATATAAAAATCATTACTATATATTAAATGATTAGAATATATACAATCATTTCAATATATAAAATCATTACTATATATAAAATCATTAATATATAATAAATCATTACAATATATAAAGTCATTACAATATATAAAATCATTACTATGTATAAAATCATTACTATATATAAAACCATTACTATATATAAAATCATTACAATATATTAAATCATTACTATATAACATCATTACTACATATATAACCATTACTATATATAAAATCATTGCTATATATAAAAACATTTCTAAATATATAATAATTACACTATATAAAATCATCACTATATATAAAATCATTGCTATATATTAAATCATTACTATATATTACATCATTACTATATATAAAATCATTACTATATATAAAATCATTGCTATATATAAAATACTTACTATATATTAAATCATTACTATGTATTAAATCATTACTACATATAAAATCATTACTATATATTAAATCATTACTATATATTAAATCATTACTATATATTGAATCATTACTATATATCAAATCATTACTATATATTGAATCATTGCTATATATTAAATCATTACTATATATAAAATAATTACTATACATTCAATCATTACTATTTATTGAATTATTACTATATATTAAATCATTACTATATATGAAATCATTAATATATATAAAATCATTACTATATAAAAAATCATTACTATATATAAAATCATTACTATTTATAAAATCATTACCATATATAAACTCATTACTATATATAAAATCGTTACTATATATTACATCATAACTATATAATGAATCATTACTACATATTGAATTATTACTATATATATAATCATTATAATATATAAAATCATTACTATATATAAAATCATTACTATATATAAAATCATTACTATATATTGAATCATTACTATATATTGAATCATTACTATATATTAAATCATTACTATATATTGAATCATTACTATATATATAATCATTACAATATATAACATCATTACTATATATAAAATCATTACTATATATAAAATCATTACTATATATATAATCATTACTATATATTAAATCATTACTATATATACTATATACAATAGAATAATAAATTAAAATATCAAAATCAAACGTAATTTATTACTGGGCTATGACGAGCAGTGTGATATTTTTTGCACAGACACAGACCCATACACAGACACAGACACAGACACACACACACACACACACACACACACACACACACACACACACACACACACATATATATATATATATAATTATACGAGTGGCGTTAAATAAGTAATGCCCCAGACCCACTGTCAGTTGTCTGAGCTTCCTGAAATTTTACAGATGCCATGATTTCTATATTTACGGGTTATGTGGCAAATTACAGCTCTTAACTAATTGTGGTTTCTGTTTTATAGGTGTTTGAACTGAGTCGGATGTTAAATGGAATCTGTTGAATGCCGAGCAGTGATCCGATTTTTATATTTGAAAGTACGCACGCCACAGGAGACTTTTGCTGAAATGAAAGAAACTTATGGTGATAATTCTCCATCATAGGCCCTTGTAAAACGCTGGCATCGTGAATTCAAACTTGGCCGGAAGTCTGTGGAAACAGCTCCCAGACCTGGTCGCCCCTCTTCTCCCATTGACGAGGCATCTGTCCGTCAAGTCGAGGCTGCCATTTTGGAAGATCGGCGCATAACTATTCTCCAAATAGCCCAATATTTCAAAATTAGTACAGGGCTTGTGGAAATTATCATTCATGACCATTTGCATATGCATAAGGTGTCTGCCATATGGATTACCAGGTTGCTCACACCATCCCAGAAGCGAGAACGCGTCGAGTGATCGAGGATGAATTTGGAGATGCGTCAAGAAGATGAGTTACATTTTTCAAAAGACTGATTCACAGGATTAAACCTGGGCCCATCACTATGATCCAGAGACCAAAGGCCAGTCAATGCAGTGGAAGCACTTGGACTCACCTCCTCAAAAGAAGGCAAGGGTGCAGCCCTCTGCTGGCAAGATCATGCTCACAGTTTTCTAGGACCATGACGGAGTAGTGATGACAGATTCCCTGGCAAAGGGTACCACAATTACAGGAGCCTATTATGCTTCACTTTTGAGGAAATTAAGGAAAGCTATCAAAATCAAGAGGCGGGGCAAGATCAGCAAAGGTACCCTCCTGAAGGACAACGCTCCGGTCCACAACTTGCATGTCGCCAGATCAGAAGCTCGAGTGTGTGGTTATGAAATCCTACCCCATCCTCCCTACTCTCCTGACATTGCACTCTCTGACTTTCATTCCCAGCCATGAAGTTGTATTTGAAAGGAAAGCGTTTCCCAAGTGATGCAGCCTTGATTTCTGAAGTCACGTGGTGGTTGGAGGACCAACCTAGGGTGTTCTACAAAAACGATCCCCAGAGCTGCATCAAACGATGGGAGAAATGCATAACTCTGTGTGGTTCCTATGTAGAGAAGACTAATAACTGTGCCAAGTTCTATTGCTCTACTGCTATGGAAAGTTGGTCAGCGGCATTACTTATTGCACGCCCCTCGTATGTATTTCACTATATACATCATATGTGGATTTTGAATTATAGCATGGAAAATACACAATTAAGCTGAGAATACTAAAGACATCTCATGTGTTTCGTGTAAAATTGACTGATATGATCAGTTTTTTTTGTAAAACTAGTCAACCGTTAAAAAGGATTCGCAGATATATTACAATGTTTTTTTTTCTTTTCGAAGGAAAATGTGTCATTTTTTTCTTCTATGAAGACTATAATACGTAAAAGTCTGTTTCTACACCTTGTCGGTTTGTAGGATTTTAGGATTGGTTTCGCCCAATCAATCATGATATATTTCACGAATTATTTAGTTCTCTCTTTCTCCCCCTCTCTCTCTCTCTCTCTCTCTCTCTCTCTCTCTCTCTCTCTATATATATATATATATATATATATATATATATATATATATATATATATATATATAATTGCAGCATCTTGTAAGACGAGTCTCACTCCCTAAGTAACTGAAAGTTCATGTACCCGAAGATGACTTTTTAGTCTTGCCAGCGACTTGCACACCCGCAAGAGTGAAGACGGTTATTGGTATGCATACATATATAAGTATATATATAGATACATGCATACATACACACACACACACACACACACACACACACACACACACACACACATATATATATATATATACATATATATATATACAAACGCACACATATACACATACATATATATACATACACACATGCACACATGATGATTACTGATGATTGCTGCATCTTTCCAGATGATCGTCGTGCCATTGAGTTTTCCCAATCTTGTCGTGCATGCCATCTCAGATGACTCTGCACTCCCGCCGCAGATTTGCACATCTTGAAGCAGATATGACATACAAATTAAGCAATTTCCCCTGAGTTTACTTCTTCTGGAGGTTGAAGGGTATGCCTATGAACAATCACATGTCTTTTCAAACCATCTGTAGACTTGCAAACTTTGCTGCATGTAAAACCGGTCGTTTTGTTCGGTCTAATAAGTGCAAAGTTGACCTAAATAGGAGTTTTGTACGATTTAAGATGGTTGACGTAGCTAGCTTTTGCGAAAAGCACTCGTTCACAAGTGTCACATTTCTAGCTGTATGTGTCATGGTAAAGACCATCAATTAAACCTTCGCGAAGCTCTCACTTCAGATTGTTGTGGGTCTGTTTTCTTTTCTCAAGAGCATCACAACTTTCACGTCCAAACTTTCGCCAACTTCTGCCTTACAGAGTAAGTTCCTCCCATGTGTCGATGTCGATTTGTAAAACTTTCAAATTAGTTTTTGTAGAATCCCTGAACCTCTACCTAGGCTTATATTGAGGCGTTTGCCATTTTCCAGCTCCCCGTTAAAAGATTTTGTTTTGGCAGCCTACAATCTTTCATTCGAACCAGATATCCACCCAACGCATGTGAGATCTGATTACAAGAGTCTCAACACAAGAGAAACATGCTCTCACAAGAACCTGAGTATCGGGTACTTGTGCTTGTCACTTGATGTTTAAAATACTTCTCAAGCATTTTTGGTGAAATCGTTTATATTTATAATTCGTGTAGACATACTTTCAATCATATTCAATCATTTGAAACCTTAGAACGCAGAGCTACCCCTTCTTTTCTTGCCAGAACATGGCGACCTTTACACCTGACGAAGGTTGGAGGTTACATTCGCTGAGACGTTGTGCAGATAACATTCAAGATATGAGCAGTTGTCTTATATATTTTAATAATACATTCGTAAGTCATCATAAAAAAATCGAATCTGTTATATAGATTACATGTTTCAGAAGTGTATCATGATTCATGTTAAGAAAAGGCTCTTACAAACTATTTCCCATATTCACAGACACTTTGAAAACAAAAATAGAATTGAACGAGCATGTAAATCTGTTAAGACCCTTAAGTATGCAATGCATAGTTTTTAAATCATTTGTAATTTAGCTCTCGTATACTTACATGCAGGAACTTTATTTTAGCACGACAGACCAGATACATATGTCCGCAAATCTTGAACAGAGTTTACTTCATCAACTTAATAAGCATCATATTTGTAGGAAGCTTATCTTGACCATGTACGTGACCAAAACTTTGTAGCTTCTTAAGGGTTAGGAACCACTACTTTAATTTCACTTCCTCACAGATTTCGAAAGATCCTGTTTATCCTGAATAAATTCTTGTTGTTAAACTGCTGAATATGATCTTGGAAGCTTTTGCCATAATCTGCTGTTTTATTCCATATTGGCTTTTATTTTGTATCGTCACTTCAGTTCTTCTTTTACTCCTTGTTTACATTTCTTCCAATGTCTTTTGAACCATGTCTGAATTTGACCTAAATCTTTACTTGATGTTTTCAGGTCACCTTCAATTCTCCTTCTCCAATATGGTTCTTTTTTGTTTTAGTCTTAGCTCTTTAGCCCCCACCATCTCACCAACCAAAACAACTTTAGCTCCTAGCATCTCCCCAAATAATACAACTTCTGACTGCAAACCATTTCTGACATCTATTGTGCTCTAAGGTTACACCGCATTCGTTAAACTATTCACTTTATTTGTCTGGTCAACATTCTTGCTATTAAAAATATTTCTCATTTATTCTTTTAGTTTATTCAGCAAATTTAATTGATCATATGTCCATTCTGCACGAGAAACCTCACTGCTATCCCCCTCTTTTATATATCATCCCTATAGTGACATTTCACTTTCTTTTTGTATCTCTTTGCCGATTTAAGATACTTCTGAAAATGTTTTACCAGAATCAAATTCGGGCAAGATTTCAGCTAAGCCAATACCATCCACAAATGCACCGTGCAAGTGACTGTTTACTACCATCCTTTTGATCGATTCTATTCATACTAAGCTAATCTACCAACTTCCAGTATTGCTCTTATCTTATTAATCAGTTTATTTTTGTTATTTCAAATATAATTCTTTGTCCACCTTTTTAATTCCTCTTGTATTATCATCTATTTAATTTCGCTCTTTAGTTTACGTTCCACTGACAACTCGCGCTCCTTCGCATTGTTCTACTAATCTCTTCGCCAATTTCCTACCAGTGTAATAATTGACTGCCTTAATTTGGGCAAACTCGATACTCAAAAATCAGAAGCGCTGCCCGGTTGAACTTCTAAACTTGAAAGCTCTGAGTTTTGCAGTAAAGGTACAGTCCTCCCCAGATTCAAAGTGGTTGTATTTTTAATCATCATATAAAATTAGTTGTATTTGTAGAGGTTCCTTCCCCACTATTTCTACTTATCAAGATTAAAGAGCGCTTCACATGTCTGTAAAACCTGGTTAGCTTCGTTAGGTCAGTTGTAGTCTACCACTCGGCTTGTGTTTTATGGTTTTCCTGAAGCAAGATTTTAATTGAGATACGCGCTATAAAAAAATCTGTCAGCCAAAACTCAGTACTCTTTTTACCCAGGTTGGCTTCATCTTTCATGTTATTATTATTAGCATTTATGCGGACTAAAGTGAAAATCATCCCTTCTCATGTCCGCTATATCATATAAAACTTAAGCGTGTGTGTCTTGTTGAACCTTGCTTCTCTAATAGCTAGAAAGTCGTCTCTGTTGTACTAGTGTACAGAGAATTCTGGTAAAGGATGGTCCCTCTCAATTACCGCTCTATCAGTCCCTTCCCCTCTTCACTAAAATCTTTGAAAACTTAATTAATCAAGCAGTAGTCCACCATCTCGCAAAAGCTAATCATCTCTCTGACAAACAGTATGAATTGAGGCAATTTTCATACTACTGCAGATATTTTAACAGTCATCTTTGACCGCATGTTATGTATTAAAGGTGACAGATCCTGGTAATTAGAGAAACTAAGTAAATAGCATTGAACAGATTATTTAGTAAAGGAAAATGCTAGAATCGAACCTGGTGATCAAAAGTTACAAAGAATACATATTGCTATTTAAATGCGATGCTAGTAATGTAGAGAGTTGTTCATTATATTAGAAATAATTATAAAACTAGTTAGGTCAGAGCAGGAGCATAGGACAATGGAAATTAAGGAATGTCTTTGTGTTGTTAAAACGTATTGGAGGCATATGTAATATGCAAAATCCACATGGAAAAATATTCACATGTTTGAGCACGTTCTGGCATCACCAAGAAAGATAAATCAATATATGACGTCTATATAATAAGTTGCGGTTCGAAATCAGTTACAGAGAAAAGTTCAAAGTAAAGTTTAGAACAGTCAGGGAGAGTTAACCTAAGCCCCTTTTCGGAAGCAACGCAGAGAGGGTAGAACAAAATGTAAGAACTTAAGGCGGCATCAAATACATGTCGCCAGCTGGAAATAAATGTCTTCATGTTGTTTGTAAGCCTTTGTTTTCGTCAGTATTTCAACCGCAAGGTAATGTGTTTTGTTTTTGTCTTGTAAAAATATTTATAGGAAACCCTTCTAAAATAGTTGTCTGCTCCGATCATAAATAATGTATTATCCTCTGTTAAAAAGAACTGTCCATTGCATCTCTCTTCATCTATATCAGCCTGCTATTATAAATATGAACTGTGTAACTCCTATTATAAACGCCATCCTCGCCGTTGTCTCCCTAAACACCGTTATATAAACAACGCCTCGCCCCCTTAATAGTCGTCATGTCCCCGATATGAATCCCGCCGCTATGCCACACCTTCCTTGATTTGGTGCCGTCGACCATGGACTTCTGCAGAGGTCATAAAGAAACCTGTGTCTCCACGAAAAAAAAGACAACGTGAAAGTAGGATCCTTTAGTACACAGAAAACATACTAGGCTAGTTAAAAAAAGAACAAAAAAGACCCTGAATTATCATACAACCAAACACGAGGAAAATGCAAATTTAAAAAAGGAAAAAGAGAGACAATTGTAAAAAGAAAAACAGTGATAAAGAAGATTGTTTTGAAACACACACACACACACACGCACAAATACACACGCACGCACGCACAGATAATGTATTTTAACACACACACACACACATAAAATAAAATGAATACATAAATTGTTACAATGTGTCAATTTTAAATGAAGAAAAATATTAAAATAAATTGTAATGTTGAGAAAAATAAAAAATATTAGTAACATCCCCAGAATTGAAAAATTAGGTATTGGTTTTCAAATGTTTGCTTTTAACTGTAAAATAGAAAGAATTATTATTATTAAATGTAACATACAAAGAGAAAAAAACAGACACTAAGGACACACGCAGGTTGTATAAATTTCTTGTTTCTTTTTAAATGATTATCAATATGACAAGCAAGCTTCTGATGATAGATTATGTGTGTCATTGGGTTGAATTATTGTTTATTTGCAGGGGGAATTCGGCGAATGAATATTTTGTAGCTTATATATAAGGACACTTGAAATTTTGATGTCATATTTTGAAATGTGTGATTACTTGTTGTTAATGCATGTAAAATTTTAAATTTGAGAAAATGTATGTAAACCTATCTTGTTACCAGGAATTCGAGGCCGATAACTAAGTAGATAGAAATTGAACCAAAAAAAAAAGAAGAAGAAAAAAAGAAAAAACTAACAGATTATTAAAATATAAAATGAGGATTTAGAGGAATGGTTAACCTAGAAATAATTTAGAATGTTAAAGAGGGGAAAAGAGTAAATAAGGTTTTCGGAAAGTGATAAACAAAAACAGTTTTTTTTTGTCCATAGTTTTCTGCAAGCAATGTCACTTGCCAGATTTCAGCAAAATAATGGGGTGCACCTCTTGAGAAAAACAAATGGACTCTGCGATATTATGTGCTTAGTAAGGGCAGGCTGCAAATACCAGCTCCGAGCCGTTAGTAATTATCGACACAATAAATAAAAAAATGCAGACGTATGGAGACATGTGAAATCTCCAGGTACATGACTAAAAATCAGTACGAGGCTAATTCACTCAGATTAATTAGACAGGAAAGGTAAAATATGCCGATTAATTCACTCAGATTAATTAGACAGGAAAGGTAAAAAAATGAATGGATGTGAGGATAAGCCTGTTTTGGGATCTTGGACGTTCTGGTGGAAGCGAAAGGAAACTCGCATAAAGTTTCCGTCATAGTTATGGATTCAGTACGCGCAGTAGGGTTTGGCGCATATCATATAGAGATTCTGGTCTAAATATAATTATGGAGTCAGTTGGAAAAGGGCTGACTAAAAAGTGTTATATGATGATGTCTGAACTTTCTTGGCAAAGTGGGTTGTAAGGATTTTAATGAGTTGTTCGGGTTCAGATGAATAATAGAAAAATGTACTAGCATTTGAAAATGCGTACATTTTTTAGAAAAGAAAAAGAACCGGATGTTGAATATGGATAATTAGATATACAAAGTAAATAGGATCGAAAATAATATTTACTAAAAGAAAATGCTAAAATCGAACTCAGTAATCAAAACTTGAAAAGAATACATATTACTATTTATATGCGATGTTAGGAATATGGAGAATTGTCCATTATATTAGAAATAATTATGCAACTATGGTACCACATCTAAGACAGTAAACGAGCAAGTACTCTCCAATTCTCTCTCCTCTGATCTTGAGCATGTAGTACAATGGGGAAAGGAGTGGCTGGTTACTTTTAATGCATCTAAAACCAAGCTTCTCTCTTTACATCATCAACATTTTAATCCACATTTGTCATCAATTGAAATGAATGGCTCTCGTCTTCAGGAGACCTCAAGTTTTGACAAGCTTCTGGGCTTGACCATTACTCCTGATCTTAAATGGAACACGTATATCAAATCTGTTGCCAAGGCCGCTGGAAAAATGGTGGGATCTTTCTATCGATCCAGTAGATATCTCACTGCTGATGCTATTCTCTATCTATATAAGAGCCAGGTACGTCCAAGGATGGAATACTGTTGCCACATCTGGGCAGGAGTTGCTAGAAAGGACTTGTCCTGCCTTGATAGAGTTCAAAATAGACTTCGTAGCCTCGTAGGAGATGTCCTTTTCTCCTCCTTACAACCTCTATCTCACAGAAGAGATGTTGCGAGTTTGTCTCTGATGTATCGTTATTTTCATGGAAAGTGTTCAACTGAGCTTCAATCTATGGTCCCCCCTCGCCAAACTTTCACAAGAAACACTCGTCTAGCTGTAAACACTATCAATAATTTCCCCCACTCTTTATCTGTGCCTAAACCTAAATATAGATTCCATGAACAAAGCTTCTTTCTTAGAACTGCACGCCTGTGGAATTGTCTTCCGTTTTCCTGCTTTCCGGCTGACTACAATATGGTTGTGTTCAAGTCTAAGGTAAATAAGTTCTTGATGAGCCGTTCCATATAAGTTATTAAATTTACCAAATTTTCATTACTAATGATTACTATATTGACCAACTTCTACTGTACACTCTTTAACCCTTATCCTTGAGTGGCCTCTGGGCCTTGATAATGTGGTGATGCCTTTGTAAAAAAAAAAAAAAAAAAAAAAAAAAAAAAAACTAGTTAGGTCAGAACGGGGAAAATCGGGCAATGGAAATTAAGCAATGTCTTTGTAATATGTAAAATCCGATTGAAAAACATTCACATGTCTGAGCTCGTTCTGACGTCACAAACACAGATGGGGTCAATATATTCAGTTAAGTTAAGGTTCGAAAATAGTTAGAGTGCAAATCAGTTACAGCTAGGAGAGTCGGGAGAGAGAAGCCCAAGCCTCTTTCGGAAGTGAAGCAGAAAGGAAAACAAGACAATCGAATTCCACAATTCTCATCGCCAGCTGGAATAAATGTCTTATGTAATTTATAAGCATTTCTCATCGTTATCATTCCAACCGCAATGGTAATGTGCTTTTGTTTTCGTCTTTGAAAAGAACTTAATAATAAACCCCTTTCAAAGTTTCTGTCCCCTTGCCAATCATGTATCACCCCTCTGTGTTTAAAAGAACTGTCTACATCTCTCTCTATAACATCCTTCTATCATAAATATGAACTATGTTAGTAATTGTCTCATCACCATCGTCGCCGTATACGTCGTTATAAACGACGTCAAGGTAAATGTCTTCTCGTCTCCGTTATATACCCATGCTATGCTACACGCATATACCGTGCGCTGGATAAGTCTGGCACAATAGACTGCAATAAAAGTAAGAATCGTACGGTGTACTTGCAATAACCCTTATCCCTGAGTGGCTTCCGGGCCTTGATAAGTGGTGATCACCGTGTAAAAAAACAAAAAACAAAAAAAAACTTTCAAGAAAATAGAGCCATCTAGGTTTTCACTGATGGGCGTACATCAAATCAGCATAATATAAATGCGGGAGTGCCGTAGGGGTCGATTCTTGGACCACTATTATTGCTCATATTCATTAACGATCTCCCTTATAATATTGTGTCCGAGATGGGTATATTTGTTAATGTTACAACGCTCCATATCATACACGAGAGAAGAACAGATGGACACAAATCTAAGACAATCCAGAATCATTCAAAAATGACCTCCAAACTATAGTGGAAAGGGGACGTAAATGCATCGTTTAACATTTAATGCTAATAAAACCAAGCTGCTCTTTTTAACAATTACAAAACGTCACTCCAACCACAGATATCCATGACAAATAACATCCTAAATGAGAATTCCCCCTTTAAATTCCTCGGCCTAACATTACCGGAACAAATGCATTGAATACATTACGAAGGCTGTTACAAAGAAAAGTGGGTTCCTTTATCGAGCTAGAAGACTACTCACATCTGAGTCTCCTGTACCCCTACAAGCCTACCATTCGTCCATGCATGAGTATTGTTGCTGGTGCATCTACCACTAGTGTCTTCCTCTTGGATAGGTTCCAACAACGAGTCTTCTGTTTAATATGCCCCACTTTGTCAACTAAGCTCACACCCCTGTCCCATCGCCGCAATGCTGCATGTTTGTGCCTGTTTTACAAATATTTTATTTAATGTGTTATATTTATTATTATTATTATTATTATTATTATTATTATTATTATTATTATTATTATTATCATTATTGTTGTTGTTGATGATGATAATAATAATAATAATAATAATAATAATAATAATAATAATAATAATATATGCTTATCGCTCCGTCCGTTATCATACTATGTATCCCTAAAAAAGGAAAGTAGAATATTCCAAATAAACCTTTAAAAAATTGGTGTCGCTGTTGAGGCAAAGCTAATACAATGATTTGTCTTTCTTGGCCTTTTGGCTAAGATCAAAGTGTAGTATCTGTCTTCAGGTGCTATATTTCAATTTCTTCTCTCTCTGTGGAAGAAAAATCCTTTACGACCAAGACAATTTTTCTCCACGTAAAAAAACGACCTGTCCAGTGGGAAGGCATTGTGAATAGGTACTATGTTTAATGTAACAAACTTTTAATATTAAAAAAGTAACTGGAAAAAGTTATTTCTGATTTAATTACAAAATGCCCTGGAAATGTCACTTCTGATTAATTATAAAATGCCCTGGAAAATGTCCGTTCTGAATATTTTTTTTTGTTTACTTGCCTCACCACAAGTGCGAAATTGGACATGAGGTCGGTTAAAAATGTAAGGGGATACCAGCTCCCCAAAAAGGACACTCTGGTCAATAACAAATATAAAAATTGTATCAGTAATGAAGGATTTCTTCTCCATTAACCAAGACCAAAAAAAGGGGGGGTTTAAGTTACTGGAATGCTGAACTGATAGTACACTCAGAAATTCATGTTGAAGCAATGGTTGCCTAATCTCTAACCATGTTAATGTTTTATGCATTACTTTGGAAAAGCTACTGAAACAGTTTATGATTTAAACATTACTTTATTTTAAGAATATTTAAGCAGTGCGTTACGGGATATGAAGTCAGTACCGGAAATTACTCAAACCGTTTACGATTTAAACATTACTTTATTTCGTGTATATTTTTAACGGTGGGGTTGTGGATATTAAATCAGTCCCGAAAATGGGTGAAACCGTTTACGCATTACACATTACTTTATTTAATGTATATTTTTAACATTGGGGTGGGAAATATGAAGTCGGTTCCGGAAATGGCTGCAAATATTTACGTTTTGGACATTACTTTATTTAATGTATATTTTTAACAGTAGGATGGGAGATTAGAAGTCGGTCCCGGAAATGGCTGAAAAAGTTTACGATTTATACATTACTTTATTTCATGTATATTTTCGACAGTGGGGTGGAGATTAAAAGTCAGTTCCAGAAATGGCTGAAACAGTTTACTATTTAGACATTACATTATTTCATGTATATTTTTAGCAGTTGGTTTGGGATATAAAGTCAATCCCGGAAATGGATGAAACAGTTTACGATTAAAACATTACTTTATTTAATGTATATTTTCAACAGTGGGGTGGCGGACATGAAATCAGTCCCGGAATTGAATGAGATGTGCAAATATATACTATCAGAAAGCGTCGCCCAGTATTGAATGAGATAGGTGGAAAACACATAGTAGCAAAATACTCTGAGTCGCCAGGGATCGAATGAGATAGGTGAATGATATATATTAGCAGAATATGCGTCGTCACCCGGGATTGGATAAGATAGGTGAAACATATATACTATGAGAATACCCAGAATTGATTGATTTGTTTGTAATGAAATGAACAGCCCAGGCAGTATATCAAAGTTATTATTTAAGTAAGGGGGGGCGACATAGTAGGTAAAAGTTATGAAAATTATTGTCGAAATTAGTAACATATCCAAGAATTATGAAAAATGATGAAATATGAGTTACTTGATTGGTGTGTTTGTAATGATATAATAAGCCCAGACAATATATCAAATATATTATATAAGTAGGAGGGAGAAAACGTGGGTTTTTAATTATAAAAATTATTGTCGAAATTAGTAACATATCCAGGATTATGAACAAAGATTGAATGCGAGTTAATCGATTGTGTGTTTATAATAAAATAATCAGCCCAGGAAATATATCAAAGTAATTATGTTAGTAAGATAGGGCAATAAAGATGGTTTAAATTATGAAAAATAATTGTCGAAATTAGTAACATATCCAAGAATTAGAAAAATGATAATATATTATTTAATGCATTAGTGTGTTTTTAATGAAATAATAAGACCAGACAATATATCAAAGTTATTATTCTAGTAAGTGGGACGATAATGTGGGTTAAGATGATGAAACATAATTGCCGACATTAGTAACATACCCAAGAATTATGAAAAATGATGCAATGTGAGATAATTGATTGGTGTGTTTGAAATGAAATAATCATCCCAGACAATATATCAAATTTATTATTTTAGTAGTGGGGGTTGATAATGTGGGTTAAAAATATTTAAATTAATTGTCGAAATGAGTAACATATCAAAGAATTAAGAAAAATGATAAAGTGTGAGTTAATTGATATTTGTCTTTTTTTATGAAATAATCAGGCCAGACAATATATCAAAGTAATTATTTTGTAAGAGAGGGGGACGAGGATGATGTAAATTATAAAAAAATATTGTCGGAATTCGTAACATATTCAAGAATTACGAAAAATGACGAAATGTGATTTAATTGATTGGTGTGTTTATAATAAAATAATCAGCCTAGACAATATATCAAAGTTATTATATAAATAAAGGGGAAGGAGATAAGGAGGGTTTGAATTAGTAAAAATTATTTTCGAAATTAGTAACATATCCAAGAATTACAAAAAATGATGAAATATTAATTAATTGTTTGGTGTGTTTGTAAGGAAATAGACTAGACAATATATCAATGTTATTATTTAGTAAAGCGGGAAGAGCGAAAATGATGGTTAAAATTATGAAAAATGATTGTCGAAATAAGTAACATATCCAAGAATTATGAAAAATGATTAAATGTGATTTCGTGCATTAGTGTGTTTTTAATAAAATAATAAGCCCACACAATATTTCAAAGTTATTATTTAATTAAGGAGGGGACGATAATATGGGTATAAATTATAAAAAATGATTGTCGAAATGATTGTCGTAACATACCCTAGAATTATGAAAAAAATGATGAAATGGAGGTTAATTGATTAGTGTATTTGTAATGAAATAATCAGCCCAGCAAATGTATCAAAGTTATTATTTTAGTAAGGTTGGGAAACAACGTTCGTTTAAATTATAAAAAATATTGTCGAAATTAGTAACATATCCAAGAATTACGAACAATGATGAAATATGAGTTGATTGATGCGTGTGTTTATAATGAAATAATCAGCCTAGACAATATATCAAAGTTATTATTTTAGTAAGGTGTGCGTTATGGTGAGTTTAAATGATGAAACATTATTGTCAAAAGAAATACCAGATCCAAGAATTATTAAAAATGATGAAATTTGAGTTAATTGATAGTTGTGTTTTTATAAAATAATCAGCCGACACAATATATCAAATTTAACATTTAATAAAGGCAGGGGCGATTATGTGGGTTGAAATTATTAAAAATTATTGTCGAACATATTCAATAATTATGAAAAATGAAAAACATATTCAATAATTATGAAAAATGAAAAAAATGTGAGTTAAGTGACCGGTGTGTTTGTAATGAAATAATCAGCCCAGGAAATATATCAAAGTTAATATTTTAGTAAAACTTGAATAATATGATTTTGCCTTCATCCATACTGAACAGAACGCTCAAAACATGCCAAGCAACAATATATTACATATGAAAAATGCTGCTGTGGAATTTCCACAGGTCCCGCTAGTTATTATTATTATTATTATTATTATTATTATTATTATTATTATTATTATTATTATTATTATTTTTATTATTATATCATATGATTTCGTTAATTATAATATTAATGGAATTGATAATAACAATAATTTAAATTGACTATATTATTTTTTATCATTAAATATTTAATTGAATCCTTATAAAACAATTATGCGTCCACGTTTAATATTTCATACAGTATTGTTTATCATTAACTATTTAATTGAACCGAATCCTTATAAAATAATTATGCGTCCACATTTAATATTTCATACACTATTAATATTTTGATATGTAGTTTTGCTTTCTATTAAGTTATAATTCCAAGCATGTCTACTCATCTTTTCGCTTTAATTATTGTCACAAATGTATTCATCCTAATTTCGAAAATAATTTTTACTAATTCAAACCCTCCTTATCTCCTTCCCCTTATATAATAACTTTTATATATTGTCTAGGTTGATTAAATAACAATGTTTTTTTAATACAATATAGTAGACAAACGAATATGATCGTAACTCCCTTCACTGATAATTCTCAAAAGGATGAAACAGTAGTGTTTGTTGGCATTAAAAAAAAATTATATATATATATATATATATATATATATATATATATATATATATATAACTACTTCATTTACTCACATAAAATTAATATACGAAAAGATAGATTTATGCGTAAACTTTAAGTATTTACTTGAAAAGTGCTCAATACGTAGGTAGAGCTAGTTAGTAATTTATAAACTATATATGGCGATTAAGTTACACTGAATATTCGGCGTTTCATCCACTCTAGGGTTCCTCAGGCTTAGGCGCATAAGCCTGAGGAATCCTAGAGTGGATGAAACACCGAATATTCAGTGTAGCTTAATCGCCATATATATTTTATAAATTACTATATATATATATATATATATATATATATATATATATATATATATATATATATATATATATATATGCGTGCATTTCTGTCTGTGCATTGTAGAAGGATGTAGGTGTATGTGTGTATCAGTGTGGAATGGGAGAGAGAGAGAGAGAGAGAGAGAGAGAAAGAGAGAGTGAGGAATAGGGAAAACAGAAAGGCCATAAATGTTGAAACTCAAAACATCAAACTTTTAATCTTCCAGATCTGTGTTCTAACCATTGAGTCCCTTAACCTAAAAAGACTTTCCTCATCGGTAAATTCCTAAACAAAAGGAAACGACTATTAATATTCACCTCACCTGTTCGTAAACATTCTCTCCTCAAATTGACTCTTTTATGTTTATGGACTCGTACCTCGTTACTAATCCCATTTGTGTACATGTCCTTCTGATGTCTGATTTTGTGTTTCTGCCGACAGTGACCCACTTAATCCAGGTGCAACACTATCACACAACACGTTCAGTTAGTACACACATTTCTAAAGTGGTTTCACCATTTACCACTAAATAACAACGAGCAAAATATTTCCAGGATTGTTTCTGTCCATCTAAGTACTACAAAGCATATCTTTCCATTATGATTTGAAGTCAGGTTTTGGCGCAGAAAATTATGTAGTTATTAGCTTGATTTCAAGCTCTTTTCCGAGTAAATTCGCCTCCTTCAATCCTCTTTTTCACAGATGTTACGAGATTTTCTCTGCTCTTCCTTTACTTCTATAGTAGATGCTCGACTGAGTTCTAATCTATGGGTCCTCTTTGTAAAATGAACGCACTAAATACTCGTCTAACTACAACAACTGTCAACAACTCCATTCTCTATTGAGGCAGAAAACTTTACAAAAATTCCATGGGTAGAGATTTGTTTTTAGAACTGTACGTCCCCGGAGGACAATACCGTGTGGTTGCTTTCCGACTGACTACAGCTTGGTCGTTTACAAGTCTAACGTGAATAAATTCTTATTTAGCCGTTGACTAAAATGATTTTTACGGCATAATCACGTTGATACACCGGTTCCTGTTAGATCACCGAAGTTAAGCGACGTTGAGCCTGGTCAATATTAAAATGGGTGTATG
>NC_136485.1:4597222-4599722 GCF_053919585.1 Euprymna scolopes
GCACGAATCAGATTTTAATGTTGTTGGCAATTCGAATTTTGAATTTGTTTAATACTTTATGCTTTGTATTTTGAATTGTGAAATTTGTTGAATATGTTAATATAATATTTCAGATTAGCCAAAAAAAAAGAAGAAATTATATATCTTTATTAGTTTTGCAAAAAAACACTACTTTTAAATCTTTGAAAAATAAATTAATAATTTTATTTTAGTGAGTCTAATATTGCTAATATATCATTAAATAGGAATGCTTTAAAGAATCGATGCCAAAAAGAAAAAAAATCGATACAAAATTGCGCATTTTGCTAAAAATATGATCATTTGTTTCGGCAATTGGTACTTACGTGGCATTACCTCACTTATCGTAGAACATACGGCCTATAAACAGCTGTTCGTATTCACAAACAAAGCCATGTCAAGATTTCTTTCCTGAAGTCTCAAACTTTTTAGTATCTGTAACAGAGAGACGAAACTTTTAAGTCAAGAATGCGTAGGGTAAGTTATCTTAACGATGTAATTTACAGTCACCTCTGGTTAATTCGGAATAAATAAAAAATAGGAGGCCTTACTTTTAGAATGCACTTAGTATCTACGTAAGATTTTATGTATCTATTTTGAACAGTGCTCAATACATGAGCTTGGTAGTGAGATAAAAAGACGTCAATGACAGGTAAGGTGAATATTTGCCTGATAAACGTAGAACAATTGGTTGTATTATATTGGTGTGTAAATAACAAAGAATCTGATTGGTTAACTAGCAAATTCAGCACTACATACATATATAAAACACGCGATAATATCAAATCCATGCCACATGAGCTTAGAGAATATATATATATATATATATATATATATATATATATATATATATTTATTTATATATATATATATATATAATATTTCATTATTTAATGCATTACCGTATATGAGTCACGTAAATTGTTTTATTATATTTTCGCTCTAAACAAGGCACGATGCAACTTTGATGTTAGGAAATACTATCTGGAACATGATTGCAAATATACATTGTAGGCAGCTGGATGTTTGTTTACATTACACTTGAACTATTGCATGGCAGTACAGTTGGGGAAGCGGGAACCCAGAAGTGAATGCTATTTATTTGCTCCCCCACCAAGCAAATTAGGCACAAGGCCGACTTTTAAAGTGAGGAGTGAAGGGGAAATGGGGACCAACTCACCGGGGAGTAGGGGAGCTGGATAGTGACAATTGGTATGAAGGGTTTTCCCTACATTGACCAAGGTCTTATATGTGGGGTTGCCCCCACATATGGTTTTTGCTTGACACTTGTTGTCCCGGACTCGAAGGACCGAAGCCAGGGAAGTATCCAGAAGGGAATTCCAAAGTCTAGCAGTTCTATGGAATAAACTATTAAAGTATAAGACTTTGTGGCATCTGAGGATCTCTACTTTGTAGGGGTGGGATTTTGCTGCTTGTCTGGTTTGTCTGGGGTATTTACGTTGAGGGGGGATAAGGATTTCTAGTTCGTTGGAACACATACCATTAAAATACTTGTAAAACAAGCAGAGGTATGCAATATTTCGTCGATGGGACAGTGGCTGAAG
Organism: Euprymna scolopes; assembly: GCF_053919585.1. Lineage (NCBI taxonomy): Eukaryota > Metazoa > Mollusca > Cephalopoda > Sepiida > Sepiolidae > Euprymna > Euprymna scolopes. The sequence continues at coordinate 4,598,806 of NC_136485.1, forward strand.
CCTAGTTGACTATTCGGGACCTATTAGGCTGGCGAGACTCTTTTGAACCCTGTCCAGTAGTGAGAGGACAGCAAGAGATTCACCATTATTATTAAGAACTATAAACGAACAACTAGAAAAGATTAACATAGAACGCAGATGGATGCCGGCAGTCGCTAGTAGTAGCCATTCTCTTCTCAAGAAAATTGCCGGCACTTGTGACAATAGAAAAAATGAAAGCATCTGGCTCCCACTGTTTGGTATTGTTTGGCAATTAGCGGAATCTAGTGACTATTATTGTTGGTACTGGTGATTAGCGTTGTTGTAGGATGGTTACATGCCTTTACAGGTGTCACTGTCGGTGCATGGCGGTCAGTCTCGATAACTGTCGTCTAGTAGCGGTTATGCCTGTTTTCCTCGTTAACTGGGAGATAGTGATCTTTTTAAGAAGTTACTGGCTGGTATTGGTAGGCACTGGCGAGTGTTGGCAAGCACTGTCAGTTATTGTTATATTAAGGCGGTTACTTGTGTGCTCTGGCTAGCTTAATAAATTTGTGTCAGTCTTCAAGTGTTGGTGAATAGCAACTATAACAGATGTAGTGTTTGCTGCAAAGGTGTAAATGCTATATCGCAAAATGCGTTTGCAAGTGTGCACAATACGGATTGTACCATAGCTTATATATTTTGTTCAATTAAAATAAATCCCTTGAAATATCTATTAATCTCTCTCAATCCCGAAAGGATGAAACACTAGTGTCTGTAGGTATTTAATTATTATAGTAAAAAAATAATTATGACAGCCCCTTTAAGAAATTCGTTTCTTATCGTTGAGCACTTTCAGTTGAATTAAAAGTCGGTCAATTTAGCTCTTATGCGTAGATCATCGTATAACGATTTGATCACTGTCTGTCTGACGTATGAACATTTAAATTAAAATG
>NC_136485.1:4602222-4657222 GCF_053919585.1 Euprymna scolopes
CGGATCGGTTCCTAGTGTGGGGAAGATTTTGTACCCCAGAGGGGGGCAATTGGAGGGGGTATAGGTATGGGAGGGGGATGATAGAAGGGATGATAGTTATCTCAGTCATGAGGGGGTTCTCTTCCACTGACTGAGGAGGGAGCGAGGTGTTGGAACAGATATTATACTATGGTTCTAGGTGTTTCCTAGTGTTGTTAGTTTCGAGGTTAAGTAGGGTTGGTATTATTCAGTGTGTTGTATTAGAGATAGGGGTGTTATGTCTGTATGTGGTTGTATGCGCGCGCGTGTGTGTTTTAATGCGTCGGTTGTGATGTATGTGTGGGTGTGTATATGTATATCTATATGGATGTGCATGCGAGTGTGCCTTGCATTTCATGTTTTTTGTGTTAATATTAAGCTCTGTTCAGTTCAGGAGTGAATCTGGTGATGAAATTTTTTAGCAAAAGTACCCGTCGTTGACTGAGTTCTAAACAGCCTACAGAAAATGGACTCTGATTTATGAAAGGATGATAGGTTATGAAAAGGAAGGGTTGTAAAGAGATAGCTTCGAATTTGGGATTATCAAAACCAAAGCAAAATATGATGAAAGTAAAAATAAAATAGATAAAACCCAGAATTTATTATACCATACATGTTCACACTGAAACACTTATCATAATGTTCTGTGGATCTATATTAAAAAACCTTGTTAAACTTTGTGACATATTTCCATTCTATAGAGGTCAGGTGCGAACGAACACCCCATAATTTTATTATACCATATTTCTTCAAACTGAAACATAATTATCAAAGTATACTTATACAGATAGATACGAAAAGTCTTTATTAAAGTTTGTGCCTATTTCCATTCTATGGAAGCTAGGCGTATTATGTACATCTATATCAAAAACACTTGTAAACGTTTTTTTTTTTATTTTTTATTTTTTATTTCCGTACTTTGTGGACCAGGAGCGTACGCAGACCGCACAATTTTTATGAACCACCGTTCTGCCGGATCAAACATACCCATTCCTGTGTCTCGATACATCTTCTATCATTATATGTGATCAGTTTTTTATAATAGTCAACCATATAGGAGCCTATTCGTGACAAGAGGCACACACATACGTTGAGCTTCATATGATAGATGTATGTATAGGGTGGCGCATATAAATGCTGTTGCAAAATAAAACTCATATTTTTACCAACAAAATAATTTATTACAAAACCCAATTAGAAAAAATAATTACCATACACTGAAAGAACAATGTGGCATGATACTATTAAAAATTCTTTTCTTAAGCCTTAAATATGGCGTCTTATAGGGAAAACATCTATAGCAGCACGCATAGCATCTAAGGGTATTCTCCCCCATCTTTTGTTCAATTTTGTCTTTAATCTTCAATATTTTGATATAGAGTAAAGCAAGCTCCACTTTCAAGGATTGACCACAAAGAATTATCAGGAGCGTTAAGATCAGGTGTTAAGGGAGGCCATTCTTCTTCGCTGATCCAGGACTAACAGTTGTCTCTACACCGCTATTGTGTTACATGAGCAGTGTAGCCTGTCGCACCATTTTGTTGGAGAGTCCAAACTTCATTACCGTACACAGAATTACACCATGGCGTCAGCGCCCCTTCAACAATGCCCTCTTTTTTCATTACATTTTCACCCTAAACAAGGCACATTGCCACTTTGGTGTAGGGGGCTACTATCAGGGGTAACAATTACTGGGGTACTATGTAAGGATTTGGGCAGTAAGATGTGGTTGGCGTTACACTTGCACTTCTGCACGTCAGTACAGTTGGGGAAAAAGGGATCTGGAATGGAATTCCAAAGTCTAGCGGTTCTCGGGAAGAAACTATTGGAGTAAAAAGATCTATTACATCTAGGGATCTCTACTGTGTGGGGGTGGGATTTAGCTGCCTGTCGAGGGTGTTTACGTTGTGGAGGCTCAAGTGCTTGCAGTTCATCAGAGCATTCACCATTAAAATATTTGTAGAACAGGCAGAGGGATGCAACATTTCGTCGATGGGACATAGGCTGAAGCTTAGATGCCAGTTCAGGGTCTATCAGATTGGCGACTTTCTTTTGAATCTTGTCTATGAGCGAGAGACTAGTAGCAGATGCACTCGCCCAAATGTGACAGCAATACTCCATACATGGGTGAATGGTGTCTTTATAGAGGTACAGGATACTTTCGGGTGTTAGTACTTTTCTAGCACGGTAGAGAGAGCCCACCTTCTTCGCAGCGGTCCTGGCAATGCTTTCAATGTAATTGTTCCAACGCATGTTTCCAGTGAATGTTAGGTCAAGCAATTTTAAAGATGTACTCTCAGATAAAGAGTCTTTAGCCATTGCTATTGGTGGTAAAGAATGTTTCTTGTAATTATTGGAGCAAACTAGTTTAGTCTTGGCAGCATTGAACCTGACCATCCATTTTTGTCCCCATTCCACTACTGATTGGAGGTCATCCTCTAGTGTTTCTGCCATTTCTTTAGATATATGTTCATTTGTTTTCCTGCCGTGTCTGTTATAGAGTGTGGTGTCATCAGCATATATATCCATCTCAGAGGCAATTTTGTCGGGGGGGGGTCATTTATGAATATCAGGAACAATAGAGGTACAAGGATAGACCCTTGGGGCACTCCCGTATTTATATCATATTGTTTAGATGTACGACCGTCGAGGACAACCTGGACTTTTCTCTTATCTAAGAAGGATTTAATTATGTTAAGTATTCTACCAGTGGTACACCGTATGATCTAGTTTTCCTGAGGAGACCCTCATGCTATCCCCTGTCAAAAACCTTAGATATATCTAGAGCTACCGCTCTGCCCTCCCTCCTTTGTCCAGTGAATGGTATATACGTTCAGAGATTACAGTTATGATGTCTGTGTTGAATGGGCTTGTCTAAGTCCATATTGTTGGTCAGTCAGAAGTTTAGCATCTGTAAGGTGCTGGACTAGAGCATGGTTAATTAAGGTCTCAAATATTTTGGCAAAAAGTTGGAGGAGGCTAATAGGGCGATAATTTAATGGATCAGTTCTTTCGCCAGAATTCTTTAATACTGGTACAACAGAAGCAGTTTTCTAATAGCCCGGAAGGCAAGATTCATTAAGCCATTTGTTGTAGAGTTTGGAGAGAACTGGAGCTACTTCGGCTGCACACTTTTTTAATAGCACAGCTGGGATGAGATGAGATCGGGTTCACATGCCTTTGAAGTGTCAAGGTTTTTTATGATAGCATATACCTGAGCAGGGGTGATTTTCAGATCGTCTAGCGTGGCGTCTGTCTGCATAAGAATGTCAGGTAGGGGTGGTTGAGAGGATCCAGTGTGGAGTTTGAGGCAAACCGACTGGCAAGCATATTAGCCTTGTCGGTTGCTGAGCAAACAACCTCGTGATTGTTTGTTAGTGAGGGAATTGTTGATTGCCCATTATTTGCTACACTGTGGTAGATTTTCCAGAAGTCACAGGTTCCTAATTTTTGTGCTTCGATGCGTTTTTTAGTGGTTTCAGTAAATTCTCTCTTATCTGCCGCTATTTCATTCTTAACGTTACTTCTAGCTTCTCTATACTTTGGCCTGTGTGAACTGGACTTGGGTCAGTTAAATCTGCGGTATGCGCAACTGCCTTTGTGCAAAGGCAGTTGCGCAAGTAGAAGTAAACAATTGGGGAAAGTGGGACTTGCTATAAAATTTCCGCATGGGAAAATGTGCTTCAATTGCAATTTTGAACCATTCAGTGGTGTCATTTGCGCACTGTTCAGCAGGAAGAGAAAAAATATTTCCCCATAGGGCATCTCTGATAAGATCTCTGATGGCTTCCCAGTCAGCCTTTTTATAATATTTCATTTTAGTTTTGAGCACTGACTCTTCAGTTTTGGCTCTAGAGTTTACGGCGATTTCAACCATTATCACTGCATGATCAGCGTTCCCAAGTAGGCTGTCAGCATTCGTTATACAACCATCGGGAACTGTGGTCAAAAACAGATCTAGAAGTGATGCGTGTTGTTCTTGCTGGTCAGGGAAACGGGTTGGAACCGTACCCATTTAGGATAGGGAGTGAGATATAGAGAAGCTATGTGTTGTTCTGCCTGCTGCGTCTGTGTAAGTAGAGAATCCAAGCCAGGTTTTGCGGTGGACATTAAAGTCACCAAATACATGTACTTGTGCGCTAGTGACGAGGGAGAGGGCTGTGTCTATGCTGTCAGAGACTTTGTTTATTATGGTGCAGTCTTGAGTCGAGGGAGAGCGGTAGAGAATATAAAAGTAGCTAATGTTATGTTGTATGTTTAGTCTAAAGCACATAAAGGCTCGATCGTCCGGTTCTAGGTTTGTTTCTCTAGTCAAGGGAAGGGTATTATGAATGTAAACTCCAAGTCCGTGCATATGTCTGTCAGAGTCCTTACGGCAGAGTGGGGGATATCCAGGCATGTTAAAGTAGTTAGAATGGATAGAGGAGTGTAGGTTAGTCTCACTTAGTGCTAAGATATCCGGGGTATTTGTTAGGAGAAAACTTCAACATCAGCTAAATTAGTTCTAAGCCCACGTATGTTCGTAAATGCAAGCCTCAAGGGAGGATGCAAGTAGGATTTGTTTGACCCTAAGCCAGGTTTCAGCTTATTTTTAGATTGTACTGTCATCATATTTTTTAAAGAGCTTAAGTTTAGGAAATAGGGAGATTACCGAGGTTATGCAGAGTATCAGACATGCAACACAAGAAGACCATTAGCTGACCTTTCAACTAGGATTGTGGCCTCAGGAAATCCCACCGAGGATGAGTGCAGAGACCTTTCCATGCGCGACATGGCACTACAAACAACCCGACATTATACAACTGTTGATGAAGCAGTTGCTCTAAGTGCTACCGAAGAATTAGGGATCCTGTACTACCAGTCGGAAACAGCAGCCAGGAGCTGTCAATCCGGTACCCTCAACCCATCAGAGGAAGGTCAACCCAATATAATTGCAAAGGTATATGTGGTACTCAAGCACTCCCAAGTGCCAAGTCTTGAGGAATGGGATGTGTCTGGAGTGGGGAAAACGGCGTTCATTGCCCTACACAAGAAACAAGATCTACCATTGAGTGTTTCTGTCGAATCACTGTGATAGCTACTCTGCGTCTGACTAATAGGTAAACCAGGAGTATGGAAGCCGGCAATAGACAGAGCCTATCTACTCCTTAAGCAGTTTAGGTTTGCAAACCGGTAATTTGTTTGAGTAACCAGCTCTAGGAAGGTTGTCATCCAAGACTGGAGAGGCCTCCCTCCCCTTTGCCTTAGTTTCAGAGTTTTTCTTCTCCTAGACGGGTGATCTGGGAGGATTTTTTTTTTACATAGGCGTCACCACTTATCAAGGCCGATAGGCCACTCAAGGATAAGGGTTAAAGAGGGTAGAGTAGTCAAAAGGACAATATAGTAATCGATAGTAATGGAAGCTCGGTAAATTTGTTAACTTAAGTTGAACGGCTCATCAGAAACTTGTTCACGTTGGACTTGAAGACAACCATATTATAGACAGCTGGAAAGCAGGAAAACGGAAAACAATTCCACAGGCTTGCAGTTCTAAGAAAGAAGCTTTGATCATGGAATCTATGTTTAGGTTTAGGCACAGGTAAAGAGCGGGGAAAATTATTGATAATGTTTTCAGCTAGTCTAGTGTTTCTTGGGAAAGTTTGGCATAGATTGAAGCTCAGTCGAACACTTTTCATGAAAATAACGATAAAGCAGAGACAAACTCGCAACATCTCTTCTATGAGATAGAGGTTGCAGCGAAGAGAAAAGGACATCTCCCACCAGGCAACGAAGTCAATTTTGAACCCTATCAAGGCAGGACAAGTCTTTTCTAGCAGCTCCTGCCCATATGTGGCAACAGTATTCCATACTTGGACGTATCTGGCTCTAATATAGATAGAGAATTGCATCAGCAGTGAGATATCTACTGGATCGATAGAAGGATCCGACCATTTTTCCAGCGGCCTTGGCAACAGATTTGATGTACGCATTCCATTTAAGATCAGGAGTAAAGGTGAAGCCCAGAAGCCTGTCAAAACTTTAGGCCTCCCCAAGAAGAGAGTCATTCATTTTAATTGATGCCAGATTGGGATCAGAACGTTGATGATGTAAAGATAGAAGCTTAGTTTTAGATGCATTAAAAGTAACCAGCCACTCCTTTCCCCATTGTACAACGTGATCTAGATCAGAGGAGAGAGAATCGGAGAGAACTTGGTCGTTTACTGTCTTAGATGTGCTATCATAGATGGTATTGTCGTCAGCAAAAGTATCTACGAATGATGTGAGGATGTGATTTGGAAGATCATTAATGTAGATCAGGAAAAGAGTTGGACCCAAGATGGACCCCTGAGGGACTCCAGCATTTATACTGTGAGCTTCTGATTTTTGCCCATCAACTACTACTCTTATGAACCTATCAGAGAGAAATGCTTTAATAATTGAGAAGACATTTCCAGCTATACCATAGCTGGAGATCTTGTGAAGTAAACCTTTATGCCATACCCTATCAAAGGCCTTTGATATGTCAAGAGCAATTACCATAGAAAGGTTGCCTCTGTCGAGAGATTTGCTAATCCTATGATATATAACTGTAAGCACATCTGCTGTAGATCTAGCAGAACGGAAACCAGATCTTCTGGGCCCGTCAGCACTAAGAATGTTTGCTCCGCGCCTGGGTACTAATCCAGGTATTTCTGCGACCCCGTGTAGTTAGTTAAGGTTACTGGGTTAGTTTGTAGAGGTTATATATCTGCTGAATAGTTACACTTACCAAAGTGATGTAGGGGAATTTCTATTTTGCTGTTACTGGATAAAGGGGGCAAGTAAAGCTCATGCAGTGTAAGCAACTAAGTTTGTAAGCAGGTTTGTTAGGAGTTAATGTGGTTTGAGACTTTTCCTTTATGTTATTTTATTTTATTTATATGTTAGGTATGTATTAAGAATTGAACTAAGAATTGTGCTAAGAATTTCAATATAACGTTCTTTGTTAATCTTGATCTCTTAAGGAGGAAAACAAGTGGATATATCCCATCTCAGAAATGACTGTCTAGACCATCGCTGATGCTGATTTTAGCGTTCTAAACACTTTTCTCTATTACCGTGGACTGCCTCACGATTTCTCGAAAGGGCTCTAATATTTTGATGATTGTGGAACTGCTGAAGTGAGAATAACTTTTAAACCCTGAAAATGATCTTATTTAGCGTTCCCTTCATTATATGGTTTAATAAGAGTCGACTTCTGGTTAGTCACTTTGCAATTGTGGGTGCAGAGAGAATAATATATAAAATATTTGGCAATATGCATATCAAACAATATATTAAATATTCAGCAATATGTATATCAAACAATATATTAAATATTCAGCAATATACATATCAAACAATATATTAAATATTAAGCAATATGCATATCAAACAATATATTAAATATTCAGCAATATGCATATCAAACGATATATTAAATATTCAGCAATATGCATATCAAACAATATATAAAATATTTAGCAATATACATATCAAACGATATATTAAATATTCAGCAATATACATATCAAACAATATATTAAATATTCAGCAATATACATATCAAACAATATATTAAATATTAAGCAATATGCATATCAAACAATATATTAAATATTCAGCAATATGCATATCAAACGATATATTAAATATTCAGCAATATACATATCAAACGATATATTAAATATTCAGCAATATACATATCAAACAATATATTAAATATTCAGCAATATACATATCAAACAATATATTAAATATTCAGCAATATACATATCAAACAATATATTAAATATTCAGCAATATACATATCAAACGATATATTAAATATTCAGCAATATACATATCAAACGATATATTAAATATTCAGCAATATGCATATCAAACAATATATTAAATATTCAGCAATATACATATCAAACGATATATTAAATATTCAGCAATATACATATCAAACGATATATTAAATATTCAGCAATATACATATCAAACAATATATTAAATATTCAGCAATATACATATCAAACAATATATTAAATATTCAGCAATATACATATCAAACAATATATTAAATATTCAGCAATATACATATCAAACAATATATTAAATATTCAGCAATATACATATCAAACAATATATTAAATATTCAGCAATATACATATCAAACAATATATTAAATATTCAGCAATATACATATCAAACAATATATAAAATATTCAGCAATATACATATCAAACAATATATTAAATATTCAGCAATATACATATCAAACGATATATTAAATATTCAGCAATATACATATCAAACGATATATTAAATATTCAGCAATATGCATATCAAACAATATATTAAATATTCAGCAATATACATATCAAACGATATATTAAATATTCAGCAATATACATATCAAACGATATATTAAATATTCAGCAATATACATATCAAACAATATATTAAATATTCAGCAATATACATATCAAACAATATATTAAATATTCAGCAATATACATATCAAACAATATATTAAATATTCAGCAATATACATATCAAACAATATATTAAATATTCAGCAATATACATATCAAACGATATATTAAATATTCAGCAATATACATATCAAACGATATATTAAATATTCAGCAATATGCATATCAAACAATATATTAAATATTCAGCAATATACATATCAAACGATATATTAAATATTCAGCAATATGCATATCAAACGATATATTAAATATTCAGCAATATACATATCAAACAATATATTAAATATTCAGCAATATACATATCAAACGATATATTAAATATTCAGCAATATGCATATCAAACAATATATTAAATATTCAGCAATATGCATATCAAACAATATATTAAATATTCAGCAATATACATATCAAACGATATATTAAATATTCAGCAATATACATATCAAACAATATATTAAATATTCAGCAATATGCATATCAAACAATATATAAAATATTTAGCAATATACATATCAAACGATATATTAAATATTCAGCAATATGCATATCAAACAATATATTAAATATTCAGCAATATACATATCAAACGATATATTAAATATTCAGCAATATACATATCAAACGATATATTAAATATTCAGCAATATGCATATCAAACGATATATTAAATATTCAGCAATATGCATATCAAACAATATATTAAATATTCAGCAATATACATATCAAACGATATATTAAATATTCAGCAATATACATATCAAACGATATATTAAATATTCAGCAATATGCATATCAAACGATATATTAAATATTCAGCAATATACATATCAAACGATATATTAAATATTCAGCAATATGCATATCAAACGATATATTAAATATTCAGCAATATACATATCAAACAATATATTAAATATTCAGCAATATGCATATCAAACGATATATTAAATATTCAGCAATATGCATATCAAACGATATATTAAATATTCAGCAATATACATATCAAACGATATTTTAAATATTCAGCAATATGCATATCAAACGATATATTAAATATTCAGCAATATACATATCAAACGATATATTAAATATTCAGCAATATGCATATCAAACGATATATTAAATATTCAGCAATATGCATATCAAACGATATATTAAATATTCAGCAATATACATATCAAACAATATATTAAATATTCAGCAATATGCATATCAAACGATATATTAAATATTCAGCAATATGCATATCAAACGATATATTAAATATTCAGCAATATACATATCAAACGATATATTAAATATTCAGTAATATGCATATCAAACGATATATTAAATATTCAGCAATATGCATATCAAACGATATATTAAATATTCAGCAATATACATATCAAACAATATATTAAATATTCAGCAATATGCATATCAAACAATATATTAAATATTCAGCAATATACATATCAAACGATATATTAAATATTCAGCAATATGCATATCAAACGATATATTAAATATTCAGCAATATACATATCAAACAATATATTAAATATTCAGCAATATGCATATCAAACAATATATAAAATATTTAGCAATATACATATCAAACGATATATTAAATATTCAGCAATATACATATCAAACGATATATTAAATATTCAGCAATATGCATATCAAACGATATATTAAATATTCAGCAATATGCATATCAAACGATATATTAAATATTCAGCAATATACATATCAAACAATATATTAAATATTCAGCAATATGCATATCAAACAATATATAAAATATTTAGCAATATACATATCAAACGATATATTAAATATTCAGCAATATACATATCAAACGATATATTAAATATTCAGCAATATGCATATCAAACGATATATTAAATATTCAGCAATATGCATATCAAACGATATATTAAATATTCAGCAATATACATATCAAACAATATATTAAATATTCAGCAATATGCATATCAAACGATATATTAAATATTCAGCAATATACATATCAAACGATATATTAAATATTCAGCAATATGCATATCAAACGATATATTAAATATTCAGCAATATGCATATCAAACGATATATTAAATATTCAGCAATATGCATATCAAACGATATATTAAATATTCAGCAATATACATATCAAACAATATATTAAATATTCAGCAATATGCATATCAAACAATATATTAAATATTCAGCAATATGCATATCAAACGATATATAAAATATTCAGCAATATACATATCAAACAATATATTAAATATTCAGCAATATACATATCAAACAATATATTAAATATTCAGCAATATGCATATCAAACAATATATTAAATATTCAGCAATATACATATCAAACGATATATTAAATATTCAGCAATATGCATATCAAACGATATATTAAATATTCAGCAATATACATATCAAACAATATATTAAATATTCAGCAATATGCATATCAAACAATATATAAAATATTTAGCAATATACATATCAAACGATATATTAAATATTCAGCAATATACATATCAAACAATATATTAAATATTCAGCAATATACATATCAAACGATATATTAAATATTCAGCAATATACATATCAAACGATATATTAAATATTCAGCAATATGCATATCAAACAATATATTAAATATTCAGCAATATGCATATCAAACAATATATTAAATATTCAGCAATATGCATATCAAACGATATATTAAATATTCAGCAATATACATATCAAACGATATATTAAATATTCAGCAATATGCATATCAAACAATATATTAAATATTCAGCAATATACATATCAAACAATATATTAAATATTCAGCAATATGCATATCAAACAATATATTAAATATTCAGCAATATACATATCAAACGATATATTAAATATTCAGCAATATGCATATCAAACAATATATTAAATATTCAGCAATATACATATCAAACAATATATTAAATATTCAGCAATATGCATATCAAACAATATATTAAATATTCAGCAATATACATATCAAACGATATATTAAATATTCAGCAATATGCATATCAAACAATATATTAAATATTCAGCAATATACATATCAAACGATATATTAAATATTCATTTATATACATATCAAACGATATATTAAATATTCAGCAATATGCATATCAAACAATATATTAAATATTCAGCAATATGCATATCAAACGATATATTAAATATTCATTTATATACATATCAAACGATATATTAAATATTCAGCAATATGCATATCAAACAATATATTAAATATTCAGCAATATACATATCAAACAATATATTAAATATTCAGCAATATGCATATCAAACTCTTCATTATGAACAGCTAACATGTCATTTAATATAATAAAAAAAGAATACAAGGTATAAAAAGGTTAATGCAATGTTCATTTAATCTGGACAAAAAATATAAACTTAGTTTAAAAAAAATATATAATAACAAACTCCACGTTCTAGATTGTCAGCATTTGTGTAATCAGTATTTTTACTCGATTAAAGGAAATAACTGCACACGCTCATCACATCTGCAAATACGTTCTTTAAGGAAATGTGTTTATTAAGAAGTTTGTAAAATTATGACCGTTTGACTTAAAATATAGCCCAATAAGTAATATTCTAAAGCCGAAGTACGAGACCCGCATAACTAGGAAAATTGAATACTCTGAATTTAGTCTGGAAACAAAGTATTTTTTTATTCCTGTATACTTTATGATTATATGCTTCTAATAAATTGTGATTTTCTTTTCAAACATTTATCCAGGATTAGATTGGTTTAATAAAGAAAAGTGAATATGCAAAGTCGGTAACATAAAAAAGAAAACATAAAATCCATAATTTGTCTGCTGTATTACATTCCTTCTCTCTTTCTGACTCCCCCCATTTATATCACCCTCCCTCTATCTCTCTTTATCTGTGTTTTTAATACTACTACATGCTAAATAATATCAGTTCTACTTGTATCACCTTTTGTTGCTTTGCTATCTTTCTATTTCTCTTCTGTTGCTATCTTTCTATTTCTCTTCTCTTGCTATCTTTCTATTTCTTTTCCCTCTACTTCTATAGTGCTCAATACTACCTTACTTTTTTGTTCAATACTTATTTTTGTTAGACTATTCTAATGTGTTTACATATTCTTTTATTTCTCACCGTCAAAACCCGTTAAAAACATGAAATGGATGAATTCATGCCTATGAAAAAGAACGAGGATGGATGACATATCATGCAAAGAGATATAAATTAGTTCGAGCGAAATCTTGTAACAGAGTGCACACTTTATTTGATTCTGGCAAATTAGTAGAATAAAAATATATTTTCAAGAAGGAGTCAATCCTCATCTGAATAATATTTCATCATATATTTGGTGGAATTAACCTAAAAAAACAAAACAAATATTGTAAGAACCAGCTTTCATATATTAATAGAAATGTTGCAGAATGATTACTTATATTCCGATTCTCACTTGCGGATTATAAATATATAACAAGTACAATTAAAAAAAAAATCCTTTGTCACCCTAAAATAAGCACAAATAATTTTGACCCCAAAATAAGGCACAGTGCCACTTTAATATAGGGGGCAACTATCAGGGACATAAGTTGCAGGGAAACTATGTAGGGGGAAGTGTAGCAAGATGTCTGTTCACATTACACTTGAACTTCTGAATATCAGTACAGTTGGGAAAGTAGAAATCCAGAAGAAACTTCCAAAGTCTAGCAATTCTGTGTAGAAGCTTTCTTACATCTAAGAATCTCTACTGTGTAGAGGTGGGACTTTACTGCTTGTCGGATTTGTCGGGGGTATTTACGTCGTGGGGGTACATGGTGTTGTAGTTCGTTGGGACATCCACTATAAAAACACTTGTAAAACAGGAAGAGGGATGCAACATTTCATTGATGGGACAGAGGTTGAAGCTTGGATGAAAGTTCAGGACCAACCAGGTTGGTGACTCTCCAACAATACTCCATATATGGGCGAATGTTAGCCTTGTAGAAGTATAGGATACTTTCAGGCGTAAGAAACTTTCTAGCACAGTAGATAGAGCCTACCTTCCTAACAGAAGCCTTGGCAATGCCTTCGGTGTATCTGTTCCAACACATGATCCTGTGAACGTTAAGCCGAGCAGTTTAAAAGAAGTACATTTAGATAATGTATCTTTAGTCATAGTTATTGATGGTAGAAAAGGTTTCTCATAATTATTAAAGGAAACGAGCTTAGTCTTCTCAATATTGAACGTTATTTGTGTCCCCATTCCGCTACAAAGTGGAGGTCTTCTTCCTGGGTTTCCGTCATTGCCTTGGATATGTGTCCCCTCGTGCCTGTTATAGAGCTTTGTGTCGTCAGCAAATATGACCATCTCAGATACAATTTTATCAGGGAGACCATTTATAAATATTAGAAATAATAAAGGTCCAAGTATCAATCTCTGAGGTACTCCCGCATTTATATCATAATTTTTAGATGTACGACTGTCGAAGGCAACGTGGATTCTTCTCTTATTTGAAGAAGATTTAAGTATGCTAAGTATTCGTCCAGTGATACCGTATGATCTGATTTTCCAAGGAAGACCATAGCGTTCTACACTGTCAAAAGACTTAGATATATCTAGGGTTTCTGTCCTCCCTCTCCTGCTTGGTCCTATGTGTGTTACATACGTTCAGATATTATAGGGTATCTGCAGTATAACGGGCTTTCCTAAATCCATATTGATGGTCATAGAGAATTTCAGCAAATGTAAGGTGATGGACTAGAACTTGATAATTTATGGGCTCAAATATTTTAGTGAAAAGAGGGAGGAGGTTGATGGGGCGATAATTGAATTGTTTACTTCTTTCGCCAGCATTTTTGTAAACTGGTACCACAAAAGCAGTTTTCTAATAGTCAGGGAAGCAAGATTCGTTAAGAGAACTAGTGTAATATCGGCAGCGCATTTCTGTAATAGTACAGTCGGGTTGAGACAGGTCCACATGCTTTTGAGGTGGCCAGGTTTTTATGATATCATGTACTTCAGAAGGGGTGATTTTCAGGTCCAAAGTAGAGTTTAAGGTAAACTGACTGGCGAGAATACTAGCTTTCTTAGTTGCCGTGCAAATAATCTCATGATTGTAAGATAATGGGGGAATTGTTGATTGCCCATTATTTACTACACTGTTATAGATTTTCCAGAAATTATGAGTTCCTAATTTCTGTACTTCAATGCGTTTTTTGGTGGTTTCTTTGTATTTTCGCTTAGCTGTCGCTATTTCTAGCTTCTATAAACTTTTGCATGTTTGTACTGAACTTATGCTGGATAAATCTGCGGCATGTACGTTACCTCTGAGCAATAACAGATGTGCAAGTAGAAGTAAACCATTGGGGAGAGTGGGGGTTGCTATAGAACTTCTGTGTGGGAGCATGTGTTTCAATTGTTGCTTTGAACCATTCAGTGGTCTCATTTGCGCAGTGTTCTGCAGGAAGAGAAAATATATTTCCCCACGACGCATCTCAGATGTGATTTCTAATGGCATACTAGTCAGCCTTTTTGTATTACCTTGCTGCTTTAAGCAATGGCTATTCAACTTGAGGTTGAGAGTTTGGGATGATGTCTTTCATTATCACAGCATGATCAGCATCCGCGAGTGGGCAATGGGCACTCGTTAAACAATCCTCATGAACTGTTGTCAGAAATAGGTCCAGAAGTGAGGCTTTCTGGTCCTGAGAATCTGAGAAACAAGTCGGGAACCTTACTCTCTGTGTCAAGGAATGCAATATAACAAAAGTTAGCGATGATGCTACAAGCTGTCTTTGTGGAGTTAGAGAAGCCAAGCCAATTATTGTGGTGGGCATTAAAGTCACCAAATACATGTAACTTTATTGAATATTATATATATATATATATATATATATATATATGTGTGTGTGTGTGTATGTGTGTGTGTATGTAATACTGATTGAAACAGTTAAGAATACGATTAAGGTGCCATTAGCTAGAATCAAAACCAACATATTTAGTGCTCCAACCGCTTTCCCTACAGTTGGAGCTATCAATAGATAGATAAAGAATATTTAAAATTAAAACACTTCAAGCAATAAATAAATTTGCGCATGCACAAAAGTAACAGAAATATGTCGGACAATTAAAATTAATATTTTGCATTTCAACATATTTGTCTCCGCGTTATTCATTTATCCATCCATCAAAAGATTTTACTCGTTATAGACGATTCTCGATGTATGACTAGTATGCCTGTTAATTTCAGTTCCATATGACCAGAAGTTTAAGAGTACATCGGTTAAAAATTTACGCATAAATTCACACACACATACATCTACTATTTTATTTATATAGATGAATTTCCTATCGCCTTTTATACAGCGTAATAAAATCAGATTCTGTCGTTGACATATGCTTAACTTTACATTTTGTAACGGGTCAAGTAAAAATCTTATCAAGTTTTATTTGTTCTTCGTGTTTAGCGTATAAGTTGCCATGTTTACCTTTGTGCAACTTGATATTCATCACTTGCTAACAAGCATCTTGAATTTTTAGTATGAAAAACAAACAAACAAAAAACGTACAGCCAAATTTAAACAGCATGACACGAGGGGTGTCTTTAAATAGTAAACGTCTTAGCGACAAAAAAAGGCAGAATTTAAAGATAGACATTAAAAAATAAAATTTCATGGTTGGATAAATTTCAGAAGCATAAAATCACATTATGACACCACGTGATTAACCTGAAGAAATAATGGGATAAACCAAAACTAGTTGTGTTAGGTGAGAGTTTTATTTCTGCGGTCAGTATAGACTTTAAGGCTCACTGACAAACCGAAAAGCCAGTTCTTCAGAGCAGTGGTGGAGTTCGTCCTCTTTTACAATACTACAGCCTGGACACTCACAAAAATATTGGAAAGAAAGTTAGACGGTGCGTACACCCGTATGCCATGAACAGTGTTAAATATATCTTGACAAGATCATCTCACGAAGCAACAATTTTATGGTAACCTACCTATCATATCTATTACCATTAGAAAGCGACGTCTACAATTTGTCAAGCACTGCCAGAGGAGAAAGCAAAAACTAGTGAGAAATGTATAGCTGTGGACTCCATGGCACAGGCGCACGAGAATAGGACGGCATAGATCCACGTACATCCATCAAATTGCACATGACGCCAACTGTAATCCTGAAGATCTGAGACAGCTAATGGAAGACAGAGAAATCTGAAGAGAGGAGGGAGTCACATTGGACCTGGCAAGGGGCACGGCCAGATAAGATATAAGATTTGATTAATTGGAAAGAAAACCGTTTTCAAGATTTGCTTGGTGACGATCGACATATTTCGGCGGTTTACCCGAGCAGACAATTACAATAATCCTATTCGCAAAATATGCTATACCCATTATTGTCACCCAAGCAGCATTCTAAAAAGGAGTTCTGAATCGTGTACTATACTGTGATAGCCAATTTTTCCTGCACTTGTGAAAGTTTAAAAACTTCGCAATTAGGAATTAGGTTTTACTCAATGATAACATTTCCATTCTGTTTTATAGTTAGTGATGCAGGCGTTTACACATCTATCAACAACTATACGCCGTATATAATATTTACATGCTATAGAGTCCTGTTTATTAATGAGTTTGAACCTTATTCAACTTCTCTATTCTTATGTCACTTAGTATCTTGATCCAGAAAGTCCGTTTGATGTGTTTTGCTTCCTAGCATTTTATTAACGAAAACAGTTATGAAGTTTGACGCAGCCTCCTCCAAGTGTTGGGAAATAAAAGAAATGAGTACAACAACAGAATAAAAAGAATGGGTTTATTAGTACATAACATATAGGAATTTGATCACAAAGAAAAACTGGGCTGAAGCAATTATTAAAACACCAATGTTCGGCAGTTATTAAAAGACTAAACAATAGACATACATTAAAGATTATCAAGGGGTTTTAGTTGGAGCAGATATTTGCTGGAGCAGGCTGATATGAGCAGAAACAACTGACACGGATTCGACTAAACTAGGCACCGCCAAAACGGGGGGGGGGGTAGGTAAGTACTTTTTGACGGACCGTCTTTTTAAAAATCTACCAAAAATCAGGTAATTATCCAATCAATACGAAATATTCAGCGATTATTAAGAGAAGAATGAACTTTATAACAGTGTGCTTATTTTTCATAAACAATATATATATATATATATATATATATATATATATATATTTGCTTACAACTCCCCCTCGTTTTGATGGGGTTCCAAATATGCTTAAAATAATCATCTTAAACTGAACAAAACATATTATGTTATTGTAAGGGACGGGATTATAGATCAAAACAAAACTTGTTTGCATACCTTATTTTTATGTCTGAATATCAGAACTTCGATTGTGTTTAATTATCCCGCTTTTGAGTTTTGAAGTGTGAAATTCGGTGAATATGTTAAGTAAAATAATTAATTTAAGTTAAGCAAAAAAAAATTTTAATATTTATACGAAAAAAGCCATTTTAAAATCTTTGATAAATAAATTAACAATTTCTTTTTTGCGAGCCGAATAATGCATGGCCATTATTAAACAGGGAATGCTTTGAAGAATCGATACAAAAAAATCGATAAATATTGTGCCCTTTGTGTTAAAAATACCATTACTTTTTCGATCAAGTTTGGAAACGTTTGCCACCTTTCGACTACGGTGGACCAATCGCGCTGAAATAATTTTTTTTATTCTGCTTTAAATTGCCCCCCCCATTTTGAAGAGCATGGCCCTCACACACATACACATAAAAAAACAAACTCATACAAATGGTCACCCATCTGGGACTGGCCATCCTCAGCGTTAATAATACATTGAAAGTTTCGTCACTGAAAAATAAGTTTTTTTTTTGGCTTTTTGGTCTTCCGTAGTTTGCTTTTTATCAAGTGCAAATGTAAACAGTAATAAAATCGACTCGAAGTAACTGGTTGCCTATATGAATAAGTGGAATTATTTGAAATCCAGGTACTTATATAATATTTTTGCATATTCTCATAGAAAATCACCCTAAATCTAAGTTAGACGAAAAATAAACAAATTAATTCTTTCAAAAACCAATTTTTGTTTTAACTATTTATATACGTTTTTTTGTGCAAAACAAAAAACGCCAATTGTTAACTTTGGGGGAAAATTTAACATTTAAAATTTAATTAAAAATAGTAGAAAAAGTTTTACATTATCCTGCTTTCTATATAATAAAATTCAGGGTCTTATCTCTTTGGAAAAAAAGTTACTCAGAAATAATGGATTTTAATAAATGTAATTTCGTTTTTAAAAACAACAACAACTTGATTTTTCGGCCATTTTTGGCGGTGCCTAGACTAAACGTACATGTGGTCCTTAGCGCTTGGACAGTAAATAATAAAAATGGTATTACACACGCAACCAGAGTCCAAAAATTATATACGGATGGTATCAGTATTTGTGTTTTCTTTGTTTGATTTTATTTTTATACTTGTGAATCCGTGCGCACCCTCTCGGCAACGGCAAAAAAAAAAAAAATGCCGGAAATTATTCTCTAGAGTAGATAAACTTAGGACTTTATAAAAAAAAAAAAAAGCTAGAATTTTAATTTTTTTTTTTTTTTTTTTTTTTTTTTTTTTTTTTAACAAAAAAAAAATGTAAATTAGATATTGTTTACACATAGAAGCGTTACGACTTTTATTCTATAGATAGGCACTCGACCAAGTCATCCGGAAGTAGAAATCTCCTGTCACTCTAGTAAGCCATATGCTAGCTAACAGTTGATAAAAAAAACCGCTGGCGGAATCTCTAGTGCAAAAACGTTAAGTATTTTTATTTATTTTTATTTTTTTTTTCTAAACTAATCCTAAATGTTTTGTTACATTGTTTTAAATTTACTTTTCGTGTTTTATGTATTTTGTCTGTATTTCTCCTGTCTTTTTGTCTTTATTCCGTCTTATCCGTCCCCCCCTCCTGCTACAAAGCTGAACAATGAAAACAATCAAAATGCCGGCAACTAACGAAAAAAAAAAAAAAAAAAATGCCGGAAATTATTCTCTAGAGTAGATAAACTTAGGACTTTATAAAAAAAAAAAGCTAGAATTTTAATTTTTTTTTTTTTTTTTTTTTTTTTTTTTTAACAAAAAAAAAAATGTAAATTAGATATTGTTTACACATAGAAGCGTTACGACTTTTATTCTATAGATAGGCACTCGACCAAGTCATCCGGAAGTAGAAATCTCCTGTCACTCTAGTAAGCCATATGCTAGCTAACAGTTGATAAAAAAACCGCTGGCGGAATCTCTAGTGCAAAAACGTTAAGTATTTTTATTTATTTTTATTTTTTTTTCTAAACTAATCCTAAATGTTTTGTTACATTGTTTTAAATTTACTTTTCGTGTTTTATGTATTTTGTCTGTATTTCTCTTGTCTTTTTGTCTTTATTCCGTCTTATCCGTCCCCCCTCCTGCTACAAAGCTGAACCATGAAAACAATCAAAATGCCGGCAACTAACGAAAAAAAAAAAAAAAAAATGCCGGAAATTATTCTCTAGAGTAGATAAACTTAGGACTTTATAAAAAAAAAAAAGCTAGAATTTTAATTTTTTTTTTTTTTTTTTTTTTTTTTTTTTTTAACAAAAAAAAAATGTAAATTAGATATTGTTTACACATAGAAGCGTTACGACTTTTATTCTATAGATAGGCACTCGACCAAGTCATCCGGAAGTAGAAATCTCCTGTCACTCTAGTAAGCCATATGCTAGCTAACAGTTGATAAAAAAACCGCTGGCGGAATCTCTAGTGCAAAAACGTTAAGTATTTTTATTTATTTTTATTTTTTTTTTTTCTAAACTAATCCTAAATGTTTTGTTACATTGTTTTAAATTTACTTTTCGTGTTTTATGTATTTTGTCTGTATTTCTCCTGTCTTTTTGTCTTTATTCCGTCTTATCCGTCCCCCCCTCCTGCTACAAAGCTGAACCATGAAAACAATCAAAATGCCGGCAACTAACGAAAAAAAAAAAAAAAAAAAAAAAAAAAAAAATGCCGGAAATTATTCTCTAGAGTAGATAAACTTAGGACTTTATTTAAGTAGTATACTTAATATATACTATTACTGCAAGCTTGCCTGTATTGAAAATTCTTTCTTCTTGTTTTCGAATCCTACCTCATATAGTTAGCCTTATGTTCAAGTACATTCGAAATATAATACAGTGCAAAGAAAGTCACTCATGAAAACGGACCTTCTAAACCTTGAATAATTATTTAAACTCTAATGTAAATTAATATTAAGCAGTCTTTACAAATTGATAATAGTTAATTATTGGATTTTAATTTATTATAAGATGAAACTTTAATGATTCAAACTAGAGAGATAACCGACAAACTTCCACCCATTAATATGGAGGGGAGATTATCACCAAAAGTGTCATGAATTATTAAGTTCGCACCGGACTTACTACTTAGATATAAGTCACTTGTACCCATTCCCCTTTCTCCTCCCCCCCCCTTTTTTTTTTTTTTTTTTTTTTAATGGAGAGTAGATAATACAGTGGATGTGTTATCGGCAGCTCCAGTAACTCTCGCTTCTCCTATTTTGTCATTCAGTCCTCATTCAATGAGTGATGTTTCTGACAAAGGGTGAAGAAAAAGCTGCTTAAAGGTCGGTAGTACTTAGTGACCAGTAGTCTGAGATGTCGGATATTTTTCTGTCTTTGTCTGTCCTTGTTGCCATGTCACTAGTAAGGGTGCTGGAGGTAAACGTTTTGTCTGGGCTGACGTTATCCGCCTGATAGTCAGGGACCCGAACCTTGGATTAACCACTAAGGAGGCTGTCCTATCAGCAGGCGCAAAGTACTGGGACTGCTGTATTGCCATTTGGTGAGTGGATCTGGACCATGCAGTAGTCTCTGGTGGGGCCTCTCGATGCCATACTAGTGGGTAATTGTTACGGCTTTACCTTTTCGTGTGCTACAAATAAAAAAAAAAATTTTCCTGTCTTTTTCTCTCTTACTTTCCCTCTCTGTACTGCTCTAACCAAGTATGCCGACCTATTCCACAAATCCCAAAACCTCAACATGAAATATCTCCAGAATAAAAACTCGATTAAACCTAGAACCCCATCTTCCAGCGTAGACCCCTACTACCAGGTCTCCTTCTCCAATATCAGGGGTCTATGTTCCAACCTTCCAGAGGTTGAAACCCAATTACAGGAGACGAAACCGGACATATTATTTCTATGTGAAACTGGAATAGGGCCGACCACTTCCCTAGATGAGTTCATAATTAATGGATACTCCAATTTAACAGCTAAATCTGACTCCCAAGATCGCCATGGGCATGGAATATGTGCCTACATTAAGGATGGCTTCCCATGTGGCAGAGATATCTCTAGAGAAGATCCTAATTTACCCTATATGTGCTTCAGGGTTGCACTTGCTAACACCACTGTATTTATATTTGCCCTCTATAGGCCCCACAACAGCGGAGTTACTATCTTTAAGAGCATATCTGAGAAAATAGACCACATACTGTCTTCACATCCCTCGGCTAACATCCACATCTGTGGTGACTTCAACGTCCATAACGTGGAATGGCTGACCCATTCAAATAAGACAGATGATGAGGGGAGGTTTTGTCATGATTTTGCCATTGCTTATGACCTCACTCAGATTGTTCGCGAACCCACCCGTGTGCCCGATACACCCAATCAATATGCAAGCCTCTTAGACCTTTTTCTTTCAACTTCCCCTGAGCTATGTTCATGTACCGTTCATTCTCCGTTAGGATCCTCCGACCACTCCGTCGTATCAGTTAAGATAAAAACAAAATGTAAGAAGCCATCAGACGTACCCCTCCACCGTACTGTATACCGATACTCTATGGCTGACTGGGATAGCTTCCGTACATTCATATCTGATTTACCTCTGCACTCCATGTTTAAAAAGGAAGTGTCCTCTATAGTATCAGATCTGACCGAATGGTTAATTGTAGGCATAGACCAATTCATACCATCTAAAAAATTCCAACAAAAACCTAACAGCCAGCCATGGTTCTCCCCAGAATGTGCTGCTGCTATTGTGCACAGAAATCACTTTTTCCATAACTACCAACGTAATAGATGCACTGAGACTAAAGCTGCTTTCAGGACTGCCAGCAACCACTGTAAAAGAGTAATAAAAAATGCAAGAGAGCTATATGCCCAGTCTGTTAAATCCAAGGTAGCTGATCAGCGGCTTGGTTCCCACCAGTTTTGGCAAATAACAAATAGGATCTTGAACAGAAGTGTGCGTTCTATCCCAACCATTATCAATGGACCAGAGGTTATCTCGTCAGCATCAGACAAGGCCAAACTATTTGCAAAGAACTTTGCAGCTAATTCTACCCTATGCGACGAAGGCCATCAACTCCCCATATTTCCTCCTATAACACAGAACAAGCTAGGTAACATACAAATATCCGTGCATGAGGTCGCCAAGCTAATAAAAAACCTAGATTCCAGTAAAGCAACTGGCCCTGATGGCATCCCAATTATAGTGTTAAAAAAGCTTCAACCAGAACTTGCTCCCATACTTACGAAACTATTTAAGCGCTGCCTTAAGGAGAAGTGCTTTCCGACCCCCTGGAAGACCTCCTCAGTTTGCCCTGTATTTAAGAATTCAGGTGATAAGTCATCTCCCTCTCAATACAGACCAATAAGTCTTCTCTGTGTTATGAGTAAGTTACTGGAATCAATATTAAATAGAGAAATAGTAAACCACCTCAGCAGGAATAACCTTCTTAGTGACACACAATATGGTTTCCGCTCTGCAAGATCTACCGCAGATGTGCTGACGGTTATATCCCACAGGATTAGTGAATCTCTTGACAAAGGCTTCCTTTCTAGGGCAATTGCTCTCGACATATCAAAGGCCTTTGACAAAGTATGGCATAAGGGTCTACTTCACAAGATTTCCAGCTATGGTATAACTGGAAATGTTTTCTCAATCATTAAATCATTTCTCTCTGATAGGCTCATAAGAGTAGTGGTAGATGGACAAAAATCGGAGGCCTGCAATATAAATGCTGGAGTCCCTCAGGGGTCAATCCTGGGCCCAACTCTCTTCCTGATCTACATCAATGACCTCCCTAGACACATACTTAAATCATTCGTTGACATCTATGCTGATGACACGACCATCTACGGCAACACATCAAAGGCTGTAAATGACGAAGTTCTCTCGGATTCTCTCTCCTCTGATCTCGAGCGCGTGGTTCAGTGGGGGAAGATGTGGCTAGTTACCTTTAATGCATCCAAAACCAAACTCCTATCCTTACATCATCAACGCTCTGATCCCCAGCTGGCATCAATTGTGATGGATGGCTCTCGTCTGGGTGAGGCCCCGTGTTTTGACAAGCTTCTGGGTTTGACCTTTACTCCTGATCTGAAATGGAACACGTACATCAAGTCTGTTGCCAAGGTCGCAGGAAAGATGGTGGGATCCTTCTACCGCTCCAGAAGATATCTCACTACTGATGCAATTCTCTATCTATATAAAAGCCAAGTACGGCCAAGGATGGAATACTGTTGCCATATCTGGGCAGGAGCTGCCAAAAACAGCCTATCATGCCTTGACAGAGTACAAAATAGACTTCGTGGTTTAGTGGGGGATGCCCTTTTCTCTACCCTGCAACCCCTCTCCCACTGAAGAGACGTTGCGAGCCTATCCTTGTTTTATCGTTATTTTCATGGCAGGTGCTCGTCTGAACTCCAATCCCTGGTCCCCCCTCGCCAGTCTTTCACGAAAAACACCCGTCTAGCTGAATCCACTGTGAAAAATTTCCCCCACTCTATATCTGTGCCTAAATCAAAACGCGGATTTCATGAGCAAAGCTTCTTTCTTAGAACTGCACGCCTGTGGAACTCTGTTCCGTCTGCCTGCTTCCCTCCGGACTACAACTTGGATGTCTTCAAGTCTAATGTTAACAAATTCCTAATGAACCGCCCCCCTTATTAAACACTTCATAAAATCTCCTCACTAACGTGATGTACTTACAATAACCCTTATCCCTGAGTGGCTTCCGGGCCTTGATAAGTGGTGATCACTGTGTAAAAAAAAAAAAAAAAAAAAAAAAAAAAAATGTGTAAAACACGATGACACGGTCATAAAGGAGAAAGGTGAATGGAGAGAAATACACACTGTTGGGGGCATAGACTTGGCGATTGATGTACACGTGATTTTGTCGTACAGCCAGTCTTTACTACGCAATAAAATTGTCCATTGCTCTTCTTATTGGTTTTTAGCCAGCTAATCTTTCTTTTCTTTTTTTTTGTTTTCAAGTTTGCTTTTATTTGTTAATAGTATAATATACTGTAATTCTGAACGATTTAAATTTCATTGGGTTTTTTTAAGTACAGATGCTTAGTCTAGGCCGACGTGTC
Organism: Euprymna scolopes; assembly: GCF_053919585.1. Lineage (NCBI taxonomy): Eukaryota > Metazoa > Mollusca > Cephalopoda > Sepiida > Sepiolidae > Euprymna > Euprymna scolopes. The sequence continues at coordinate 4,627,162 of NC_136485.1, forward strand.
AGTTCGTGCACTCTTAGCATTTTACTGATGAAAAAAATAATTTAAAACAAAATTGCAGTTTTATGAAAAAAACAAAACTCAAATAAATAACCGAACAATACAGAAGTGCGGTTAACTCTTCCATGTCTAACTCGACAAAACTATTTTCAGACTAACTTCAGAATTTACTAGAGAGAATATCGGGAATCGAACGGTTTATTGTTTGTTTAGGTGTTCTGGATTAATTTGTATTTAGCATGTGCGTTGAATGTAATCTACATCGACATCTATATCTCCACTGTTATATAATATAAAGTGTGTGTAGGTCCATTCCTCATATGTTTCGAAACAGCAGGGCCTATTGTTTGCAAATTTCATACCAAAGTAATTTTTGTCTGGCATGTGTTCTTAGATTTGTTTTCTACAGAAATCCATCCGATACATATCGAAAATTAAAAAAAAAATCCGACATTAAAAATAGTTTCTCTCTTATAGAGAAAATAGAATTTTTATATGAGAATATTTTACGTTAAACCGACCAGGAGAAATAATAAAACATCAGCAAATCATTTTCTCTTCAAATACAGACTTCTTACCATTTTGAAATTTAGCTCATTAGTTCAGGGTTTGACTGCAGATCGAATGATCCCTGGTTCAAGCCCGGGTGTACCTCACCATTTTATTTTATTTTTTTATATATATATATATATTTATATATATATATATATATATATATATATATATATATATATATGAAATAAAATGGAGGTGGAAGGACCTGGATACTCAAAGTTTCGCCCGATTTATGCAGGCTTCTTCAAGAGGGATGGTCATTGACGAGAGAGTCGGAGGATTGGGGCTATATATAATGAAGAAAAGGTTTTTTCCACGTTGCTCCCTTTCTGTCGAAAATAATTATTAAAGAAAACAACTTAGACACCGGTTAAACGCGAAAAAAAAAAATCATAATTTCACTTAATTTTATTTTTATTTTACTTATTTACTGTATTTTATCATTATCTATTTTTAGACTCCATTTTCCCATCTCCTATTCTTATTTTTAGATACCATCGTTTAAGTTACTGCGCTATTTTATCCCAATTCAATTATTTCTAATTTAAAAAAAAAAAGATTCTTTCGTAATCTCGTGTCATTTTATTTATTTAATCTATCACCGCTATATTTCCAAACACAATTTTTAATCTCTACGATATTTTATCTTTTAGACGTAATCCACTACACTAGTTTACTCTAATTAGTTCTTATCTCATAAAATGTATATACATGTATATATGACATCTAATTTACATAAGGAAAACACGCTGCTCTCCTCCATCATTATATATAGCCCCAATCCTCCGACTCTCTCGTCAATGACCATCCCTCTTGAAGAAGCCCGCATAAATCGGGCGAAACGTTGAGTATCCAGGTCCTTCCACCTCCATTTTATTTCATATCGTCGGATTTAATCCAGCTCAACAATCACATATATATATATATATATATATATATATATATATATATATATATATATATATATATATATATATATATATATAAAGCTGAATGTGTGTGTGTGTCTGGTCACGAATAGACTCCTATATGGGTGACTATTTTAAATAACTTATTACATATAATGATAGAAGATGTATCGAGAGACAGGAATGAGTATTTTTGATCTGGCAGAACGGTGATTCATTAAAATCGTGGGGTCTGCGTTCGCGCCTGGTCCACAAAGTATGGAAATAAAAAAAAATTAAAAAACCGTTTACAAGTGTGTTTGACATAGATGTACATGTGATTACTTTGATAAGTATGCTTTAACTTAAATAGGGATGGTATAATAAAATTGTGGGATCTGCGTTCGCGCCTGGCCTCCATAGAATGGAAATAGGCACAAACTTTAATAAAGACTTTTCATATCTATCTGCGTAAGTATACTTTGATAATTATGTTTCAGTTTGAATAAAATTATGGGGTGCTCGTTCGCGACTGACCTCCATAGAATGGAAATATGTCACAAAGTTTAACAAGGTTTTTTTAATATAGATCCACAGAATATTGTGATAAGTGTTTCAGTGTGAACAGGTATGGTATAATAAATTATGGGGTTTATCTATTTTATTTTTACTTTCATCATATTTTGCTTTGGTTTTGATACCCCCAAATTTGAAGCTATTTCTTTACAACCCTTCCTTTTCATAACCTATCATGCTTTCATAAATCAAAATCCATTTTCTGTAGGCTGTTTTTGAACCCTGTCAACGACGGGTACTTTTGCTAGCAAGAGCAATCGTATGGGGATGAATTTTTTGCTCTTGCTCCCGTCTTTTTTTAAGATTTAAGGAAAACAAATTACTAAAAAATAAATCCTTCGATTCCAATTCTGATGAGTGAGGGCGAAACATGTCAATTGAATCGTTTTGATTTTTTTTCCTCTATTTCCCTACTTTTATTTTTTAGTCGCTATCCATTTTTCTTTTCTCCTCGGTCTTTTTTTTAATATAAAATGAATTCCGAAGGAATACGTCCTCCCTTCATGATTGCCTTAATATATATATATATATATATATATATATATATATATATATATATATATGTATATATATATATATATTATATATTATTTGTGAATAAAAACCTATGTATAAACATCGAAAACTCATGGGTTAAGGAAATATATTTTAATATGTTGTATTCTTTGTCTTGCATACAATAAAATTTCTATATTTGAAATTTAACTTTTTCAAATCACAAATTTTAAATTACTAAATTATGAATTTGCTCTATCTAGGACATTGAGCATATTAATTTAACTGGGATAGTCTTAGATAAAATATTACATCCAATAATATTTTGTAACACCGATAATCACTGGATTTGCACACCAGTAGATGTATTGTATGTCATTATTCTGAATTATATATATATATATATATATATATATATATATATATGTGTGTGTGTGTGTGTGTGTGTGTGTGTGTGTGTGTGTGTATAAAGTAATGGACAGTACATATTTGCTATGCATTATCTTATACGCAGAGTTAAAATTTATAAGAGCTAAATTGTTTTCTAAAACAAAGTTCACCTTACAAAATGTCACGTATGTATTAGTAATTTATAAAATATATATGAATTGCCATATATATTTTTATAAATTACATTTTTTTATAAATTACTACCTAGCTCTACCTATGTATTGAGCCCTGTTGAAGTAAATACTTAAAGTTTAAGCATAAAATTATACTTTCGTATATTAATTCATGTGATTAAAGGAAGCAGTCATATATAGAGAAATAGAGCGAAAGATAAGACACACAATTTAATCACGTCCAGTATTTCACACGTGCGTGCCTACAGCATCCAATGATAACAACCATTTCCGCTTTAATTTTTTTTGTGTGTGTGTGTTTTTTTTTTTTAATTATTCCACATCGCTTTACCGGACAGATTATGAGGTCAATAAGTGCTTGGTTCTGGGTTTCTTTTAGGCAGCAAGATTCGATTTCTACCTTTTTCATAATATTGACAAATATTCCCCCCCCCCCACATATTTATCTGGTAGACATTCAATTCATATCTAGTATTTATATTATTGTGTCCTTCTACTTCACATACTCCTTTTACCTACCGACCTCTCCTTCTCTTTTTATTTTCCACACCATGCTTTCTCTCTAGCCCCTCTCTAGCTATCTCTCTCTCTCTCTCTCTCTCTCTCTCTCTATATATATATATATATATATATATATATATATATATATATATATATATATATACATATATATATGCATACATAAATACATCTATATATACATCCATATATATATAAATATACACATCTATATATACATACATCTATATATACATCCATATATATATATATATATATATATATATATATATATATATATATACATATATATATGCATACATAAATACATCTATATATACATCCATATATATATATAAATATACACATCTATATATACATCCATATATATATATATATATATATATATATATATATATGTATATATATTCAGTGTCTGGCTTCTGACACTTAATTAAAACCCAGTAATATAGACGTTCATCATCGATTCCTACGGAAGCTGTTTTAAAACAAACTGTATTAATTAACTATTTCTGGTTTTCTGTTAAAACGATTTATCTTATAGTTAAATATAAAATAAGGGAACTGCATATATCCCAGCTATTTGGCTAGGTATATGAACTTCATAAATATAAGGCACACATACAAACACGTTAAAACAGAGGCAAACATCCACATACATATACAGGGTGGAAGGAAAAAATGGTCCGTCTAAAAAGACAAGATTTCATTTTCGTTTGATGAAGGTTTTGGTTTTGTTTGACCAGACCATATTCTAGTTAGTTAGTTGTGTACAAATTCTGAGAGCAATAGGAGGCTTCTCTCATGTCTGAACGTGACACAATGTTCAACGAGCGAGATCAGAGATGCGCCGTTGTACAACTCATGCTCTTTACAAATCCAAGTTATGATAACTGGACTATTGTCAGCACCATCTAAATGCAAATTCGGACGGTTCAACGCTTGGGAGCACAGCTCAATGAAGTTTTCGGCCACGGTTATGGTCTTTGGTGCAGTTTCAAACAACGGCGACATCATGCCACCGCACATCTTCGAAGCTGACTTTAAAGTCAACATTAAAGTTTACCTAAATGTGTTAAAAAGTGTGGTGATCTCCTGGTGCAATGATGTGCCCGCTGGCAGACCCTGAGTGTTGCACCAGAACTCAGCGCCTGCACATAAATCAAAGAGATCAAGTTTTGGTTCAGAAAGAATGCAACGACTTTATATCCTTCTCTCACTGCTTTCTTCCTCCTCTGACTTTCACCCACTGGGCTACTTTATTTGGTCATACTCAAAAACATCACCAACATGAACTCCCGCAAAACAAAAACCAGTCTGATCACCACAATCCGCGGTGTATGCGTCAGGCTCCCGCCGTCGCTTGTTGAAAAGGCATGCTTAAAATTCCGGACTTGTGTCGATGCGGTGATTGAAGTTGAAGTCGACTACATTGAATAGATGTCAGCTCTCTTACATAATCCAGTTACCTGAATTAATTTGTCCAATAAATGTTATTAAAGAAGGTTTTAGTGTTGTTGTCTTTAGGGTAACATATTTATCGGTCTCCTCTGTGTGTATATGTATACACACAAACACACAGACACACACAGACACACACACACACACATATATATATTCATTCCCTCAACACCAATTGGCCTTAATAGAGAGGAGAGTAAAACTTGCTAATATGATTTAGAATGATCTGAAATAACAGCAAAGGGAAACTTGATTCCAAACTTCAATTATATTATTTTAAATTTAATTATATTTTTTTATTTTTATATCAGGTACATATCAATGATAAATATTTCCTATATGTTATATCTCTCCTATTTTGTTTTTATATACAACATAAATTTCACAGTGCATAAAGATTATTTGCTACTGGAAATATTCATAATCGTATCCTATCTCTAAGTAAAGGGGATATAAAATATGAGAAATACTTGCTATTGATATGTATCTGATAGGAATATAAAAATAATATAAAGAAATTTAAAACAATATAATAAAAGTTGTGAATCAATCTCTCCTTGCTGTTTTTTTTTTTTAGATCATTTGAAATATTAGCCTTTTAGTCTCACCTCCATCAAGGCCAGGGTTTTTGTGGGAAATATAAGATATTTTGTGATTCATAGTCAAATCTAGGAAAACAAATGGCTATCATGAAAGCTTTATATGACTGTGAAATGATATGAATCAATTTTCAAAAACATTAGGAAAAAATAGACGTTCCTTTTAAAGTTCAACTTAAAGGTCAAAGTTTACACTTACTATTTCATAAATTAAGCTAAAGGCTGTTCAAAAATCTTAGTTTGTAAAAATTTAATGATCAGTTGCTAATTTTTAAAAGATTAAAATGTGTAAAAACCGGGCTCTGAATAATGGATGATCCCCTTAATGTGCGACCTTAAGGGCACATGCTACACAGCGCTCTACACAATTAAGGTCATTACCTTTCCAACGAGCCTTCAGTTGTAATATTCTGGACAATAGTCGCTGAGAATTGGAACTCATAGTTCTTATTCCGCGGATTTTCGAAGAAATACTTTCCTTCTCATCAGAGGGTAGGATTTAGCAAAATGAAACTACAAGTAAATACTAGATCTTACTTGGTTACAAATAGTGAAGTAGAGGGAAAAGGGTGAGGAAAATGATGATTTCACGTGAATTGATAGTCTGGTGAAGGGTAAAATATCTAATAACGGTAAACTCCCAAAAAGTTGATAAAATTTCCATTTCCACAAGTAAAATCAAAGGGACTCGCGTAATTGGAAGATGGTCCAAAGTAATCCAAAAAGCAGAAATCTGTGCAATAATTCGCAAGGAAAAAGGAAATAAGTTCAAATAATATTATTAAAAGAAAGATAAGATGTGCGTAGAAAAAAGAAATGGAAGAAATTATAACACGGCTGATATCTTTTTGAAGATTATATTATTCTATGGTTAATAATGTATTACAATGGGTAAACAAGACCCTATATTTTCAAAGCAAAGTATTGACAAATTTGCCTACATTTGTATATATAGTGTCCTGGCGTGCTAGCTTCAGTTTTTCTGCTTTTGGATGAGTTTTCTCCCGTCTGACTATGCTAGGCCACTAATATACGTATATCATTATAGAAATTCACTTAAAATATTATTCTATGATGAAGCATGATTACAGACATTAAAAGAAAATCGATGAAAATACACCAAGGTTAACTTTAGATGATGATTTGAGAAATGTAATCGAGAATACTCGTCACAATCAGTTTTATATATCAGATTAATCAATAAGAAAATTGGGAAAGAAACCAAATCCGTACTAATATTCCCACCCTCTCTAACTTTTCTCACGCCTTATATACCAAATAAATTCATCATAACAAAAACATAATTCCAACAACTAAAATTAAAATGCTAATTATAACTGTAAAAATAATTAATAACGAAAAGAAATAAAACAAAATGTAAGATTAAAACCCACCAGATTTAAATAAGTAACTTCTCAAATAAAAAGGTGGAAACCGTCCAACCAAAAGGAAGAAAAAATAAGAGTAATCAGAGGTCAAGTTAACCTTGCATTATAAACGCGCGATCGTCGGCTGCGACAAATTTGTGTTTGAATAAAATAGAATCTGGCCTGGTAAACTAGTACTATTGGAATATATAAAAACACGAAATTTCATGCTATAGCCTGATGAATCTTTACGAGCATGAAGCGCAAAAATCCTCTGTAGCTTAAATGCCATATTTTTTAAAACTTACCGCTTAGATCTACTTATACTGTTTAAGTAAATATAGAAAATAGATAAACAACTTAAATGTAAATATACCCAATTATATATATATATATATATATATATATATATATATATATATATATATAGTGGCAAAACTAAAAATAACAAGAAGGAATGACTTCGTATTTTTATTTATTTTTTTTCGGATATTACACTTGTTTCGACATCAATCCGACAATTTTATATTTTATATAATTTGAAAGTTTTCATATTTACATCTCATCAGATATGATTGAAAAAGAATACAAAATTCGTACGTATCTTGACATATTTTTCGTTTCATTAAAAACTACATCTAGCGGTGAATTACCCCCCCTCTAATGTTTTAACATGTCCTCCCACCCCAAAATGTGTCGAAACATTTGTAATATCCGAAAAAAATACAAATATGAAGTTATTCCTTTTTGTTGTTTTTGGATTTCCCACTATATATATATATATATATATATATATATATATATATATATATATATATATATATATATATATATATATAAAATAAAAATTACAATTAAATTTACCAAAATGACCCAAGATGGTAAAATTAAAGTATATTGTAAATATTAAAGCATTAATATTCATAAAATTATCTCAGCTGGATGTAAAAGCTCGATAAAACCAAATAGGAAATAGAGCTTATAATATGAGCAAACAGTTAATAAAACATGTTAAAATGAGTAAAAAACATATTTAATCTGAAAAGGAAACACTAAATAAATGGATAGTTCTTAATCCGCGGAGTTTCGAAGAAATACATTCCTTCTCATCAGAGGGTAGGATTTAGCAAAATGCGGGATCGGATTTTGCATGCAGAAGTATTTGATGAAACAACAAATAAATCAAAGATCTTACTTGGAAACAAAATAAAGTAAAGCAGAGGGAATATGGTGATGAAAAATGTGATTACACATTAATGGATAGTCTGGTGGAAGATAAAAAAATCCAGTGATGGTAAAATCCAAATGTAAATCTTCAAGAAAGTCAAAATAAATTTCTTTTAAAAAATGAAAAGATGTTTGTTATCAGATCTAGCGTTAGCACATCACGATCTGAAAAAGGATTTAACTGTAGCGGCAGATGCGAGCAAATACGGTTTAGGAGCGGTGCTTCTACACAGAATGGAAGATGGATCTACTAAACCAATTTCTCACGCCTGGAGGGTTTTATTACCCGCTAAAAGAAAGTACAGTCAGATCGGAAAAGAGGGGCTGGCGATTGTGTATGCCGTGAGAAAGTTTCATAGATTCATTCAAGGAAGATCTTTCGTCTTGGAAACGGACCATAAACCATTACTATCGATTTTTGGTTCGAAACAAGGGATTCTTACTCATACGGCAAATAAATTACAGAGATGGAGTATTATTTTGCTCAATTACGATTTCAAAATGAAACACCTAGCATCTAGTAAAATTGCACATGCAGATGGTTTCTCGAGATTGATCCTCAGTAAAACTGAATTTGAAGAAACTGTTATAGCAGCACTAAAAAAAGAAAATGAACTAACAGATATATTAATAAATACTGTTAGGGAACTTCCTGTTACACTTGAGGAAATAAAGAAAGCAGCGAAAGCAGATAAATATATTAATAAGATAATAAAAAAACAAGTGGGACAAGACAAAACGAAAAGAAAAGGATTAAAAGTGTTTCCATTTTCTATGTGTGATGAAACTCTGATGTACGCAGACAGAGTGGTAATACCGCAAGTATTACAAAAGAAGATCCTAAAGGAATTTCACATGGGACATCCTGGAATCTCCAGAATTAAGGCCATAATGAGAGTATTCATATACTGGCCTGGAATGAATCAGGACATTGAGAAAATAGTGAAATTATGTAAAGGTTGCCAACCAGCCGCAAGATCTCCCCCACCCCATACGGACGTAACATTGGCCTAAAACAGATGTACCCTGGACACGCATCCATATCGATTATGCAGGACCTCTGAAGGGATATTATTACCTAGTAATCGTAGATAGTATGTCAAAATGGCCAGAAATTTTTAAATACAAACACCCTACAGCGTCAAACACAATAGCGCTGGACGAGGTATTTAGTCCGTTCGGAGTTCCAAAAACAATTGTTAGTGATAATGGCACTATGTTCACGGGTCAAGAATTTAAGCACTACTGTGAGGCACTAGCCATTGAACACATTACAGCACCAACTTTTAACTCTCGATCAAACGGAGAAGCGGAAAGATTTGTCGATATTTTTAAACGAGCTTTAAAAAAGAATAATAACATCGACACGGAAGAAAAAAGCATTCAAAAATTCTTAGCAATATATAGGATAACACCAAATCCAAATGCTAAATTATCCCCAGCTGAAATTATGTTTGCCAAGAAGGAACGTTCGGTGTTCGACCGGTTAATCCTAATAGAAAAAGTAAAAAAAAGTATCAAGGATAATGTAAGGTACAAGACTTACAATGACGGAAATAAAGTTTTCTTCAAAAATTATCAGGGAGGAAAGTGTTTTGGGGAAGAAGGCATAATCTGAAGAAGAATTAGGAGAATGGTTTACATTATAAAAGGGCAGACTTTTTCCACAAAAAACATATTAACCAACTGAGACCCCGATACATAGAAACAGTAAGAAACCAAGAGTTTATAATGGAAGTGCTATATGACACTTTCTATATACAGTCTCCAAACAAGGAAGTACTCAGAAATCCAGTCACTCTCCAAAAGTAAAAAAATCTGCAAACACAAGCGGTGAGTAGAAATAAAAGGAACAGGACCGAATTTTTTGGACAAAGTCTAAAAAGGAAAAAAATGGTAGAAGTAAAATTCTATAGCTTGGGAAGGTGATGTAATGTAATAACCTAACAAACCTTCATAGATGAAATGAAGTATAGATATATTGACCCTCTCACGTGACTGAAAGAGAAGGAAAAAAGACAGGAAGAGAATAAGGAAAGAGGTCGAGTAACTCTTATTTCACATGTATTCCCTTGTAAATAAACCCCTTTGTCTTTCACCCATAACCCAGTGTTTCTGACTGTATTCTTATTTAAAGTAAGGATATAACATATATATATATATATATATATATATATATATATATACATATATATATATATATATATAGAGAGAGAGAGAGAGAGGGAGAGATATAGATATGTCTGTATGTAACGTTTTCTTGGAAACTACTGACCCGATCTGACAGAAATTTTTATGGCTTTTGTATAATAAGATGCAAAAAAAGTATCAAGGTATTCCTTTGATTCACAGTTAGAAATGAATATGGATTAATTTGGATTAGTCACAACAATACCGCATTACCTTCAGAAGTTTTTTCGGAAAATACTGCTTTGATATGGCTGAAAGTGTGTGTTATTCTTTTGTGAAGATAAGCTGCAGCGAACTATGTATTAAGGTATGTGTTTGATACGCAGTTACGGATTAATAGGAATTCACGGGTTTTAGTATTTTATGTAGATATAAACACACATTTAACCATACTTGGCAGAAAACACCCATTCTAATTAACGAGCTGCCATTTTTGCATTAGTTCTTGTACTGGAAAAAGGGTTGATTTTTAAGAAAGCCCATGCTTCAATCTTGATTAATATAATTAATCATTGCTTATGCTTATCTGGATCAAACACAAATCCCAGTTTTACTAACGTTATTTTTTTTTAAAATATAATTGACGAGTTTATAGCTGAAAATACACTCTCCTACGCATTCGCCCGCACAAGAAATATAACTGGACGTGATGAATAAAAAAAAGTACCCATTTAGACCCTCCATAAATTCAGTTTAATGTTATATCATAAATATAAAGTTCCCTACTTATCAGAAGATTTTCAAGGATCTCTATTTATATATAAAAGACATTTTATTTGTGTGCCATTCCGTGTGTGTGTGTGTGTGTGTGTGTGTGTGTTAACAATATTAAACATCCAATTCAGCGGCAGTTAAAATAAATAAAATTAAAGCAAACGTTCGCCATTTACCTGAAGAAATGATCGTGTCTGATTTTTTGGTTGCTTTTTCTTCTTGAACAGCGAGCAAATTTGAACGATAAATAAGAGTTGCCTGTTGACGCTAATATGGTAAAGACCAAGGTTATACGTACAAAAAAGGTTAAAGTGGTAAAAATGACATCAGACGGAAGGCATCAAAAGTATGCGGTTCTTGGAAAGAAGCTACTGAAACAGCAAGTTTACTACAATGAGTTATCAAATCCACTAAAGCAAGGAAACTTGTAGACAATGGGTCGACCGAGCTGGAACAAAAGAAACATGAAATAGAGATGAAAATTCTGAAGAACACATGTCATAATAGACTGACATAAGCAAAATAACTTCTATGAGAGAGGGAGAGGTTGAGGAGATGAAAGCGGCGGGCTAATCAAATTACAGATACGTTTTTGCACCTTATCAAGAACTTTTAAATTCAACAGGTATTCGTTCGTCCAGATATGACAACAATACTACATATACAATGACTAATAGTAGATTTGTAGAGATATCGAACAGCCTTAAGTGTGAGACATAGTTTAGAGCAATAAAGAGAACCGACTTTACGAGGAACTGAAAGAGCAACGAATCGAATATATAACTCCAAAATAATTTATGTGATAGAAAGACAAAGAATATTCATCTCTTTGTAAGTAAATGGTTAACTCTTGAATTATTAATCGATCATTCTGCTAAGTGAGAAGAATACGTTAAACAAATTTTATTTCATTCAAAATTGTGATGGAAAAAAAATTAAAAGCTCTTTGTTAAATTTCAGATATTCTCGTTTTGGGGAAATGTTAAAAATACTTAGTAAAAAGCAAATCATAAATATTTGTAAATTTCAATTTCTTGTATTTTTACTTTTGGAGGCAAAACATGTATTAATTTGATCCTTAGTCATTATCGATAATTAAAGCAAAATTCGCCTAATTTCTATTTGTTTTTTTACAAATGAGTATTAGATAAAACAAATATGTGTTCCATTTTTAATGTGATTATAAACATCCGAACGTAAATAGATAAAGGTGAACACGGTCGATGTAATTATATCGCATTTAGTTTTTCTTTGAAGATAAGCACATATCAATCTCTCGTGTGCAAACGAAAATAATTTATATGAAAAACAAGTGGGGGAACTTGCGCATATCCACAAAAAATACTTGACACGTCTGCACTTATCAAATTACAGGCAGTCAACAATCATATACTCTAAAATAATGTAACTTAACGGAATATAGATAAGTAAGTACGCACATGAAATTTTCCGTCGTCTAAATATTTGCTAATGCACTTGTATCTAAGCAAGAAACATGTGTTAAATGTTTTTTACTTTTGCAATGCCAAACCTTATAAAAAGAAATAACATAATCAGATGACAAAATTGATTGTGCAAACAAAAATTTCTTGTTGTTCAACTGTGTTTCGACTAACCATTGCCAGTCCATCATCATTATCCTCGCGGAATAACATTATATACGATGTATGTGTTTACTTTGATGTACCCATTTATCAAGGCTCAATAGCCACTAGGGGATGAAGATAAATTTATGCCAGGTGGCCAGTGATGCATAACTGTTATGATCGGCAATGAAGGTTGTTGAGTAGAATTTGATTATTTAACCCATTACTAGCCAAGGTTCCATTAACGGCTCGAGAACGACCTGTTTACATTAGACTTGGAAACGACCATGTTATAGTCAGATGGGATTCAACATCATACTATTGTGTTCTACAGACGAGTCGTTCTCGGAATAAAACCTTTCTCATAGAATTTTGGTTTAGATTTATGCACGGATAAGAAAGTATGTATAGTATCATATAATAGAAAGTATGTATAGTATCATATAATAGAAAGTATGTATAGTATCATATAATAGAAAGTATGTATAGTATCATATAATAGAAAGTATGTATAGTATCATATAATAGAAAGTATGTATAGTATCATATAATAGAAAGTGTGTATAGTATCATATAATAGAAAGTGTGTATAGTATCATATAATAGAAAGTATGTATAGTATCATATAATAGAAAGTGTGTATAGTATCATATAATAGAAAGTGTGTATAGTATCATATAATAGAAAGTATGTATAGTATCATATAATAGAAAGTGTGTATAGTATCATATAATAGAAAGTATGTATAGTATCATATAATAGAAAGTGTGTATAGTATCATATAATAGAAAGTATGTATAGTATCATATAATAGAAAGTATGTATAGTATCATATAATAGAAAGTATGTATCGTATCATATAATAGAAAGTATGTATAGTATCATATAATAGAAAGTGTGTATAGTATCATATAATAGAAAGTGTGTATAGTATCATATAATAGAAAGTATGTATAGTATCATATAATAGAAAGTATGTATCGTATCATATAATAGAAAGTATGTATAGTATCATATAATAGAAAGTATGTATAGTATCATATAATAGAAAGTATGTATAGTATCATATAATAGAAAGTATGTATAGTATCATATAATAGAAAGTATGTATCGTATCATATAATAGAAAGTATGTATAGTATCATATAATAGAAAGTATGTATAGTATCATATAATAGAAAGTATGTATAGTATCATATAATAGAAAGTATGTATAGTATCATATAATAGAAAGTATGTATAGTATCATATAATAGAAAGTGTGTATAGTATCATATAATAGAAAGTATGTATAGTATCATATAATAGAAAGTATGTATAGTATCATATAATAGAAAGTATGTATCGTATCATATAATAGAAAGTATGTATAGTATCATATAATAGAAAGTGTGTATAGTATCATATAATAGAAAGTATGTATAGTATCATATAATAGAAAGTATGTATAGTATCATATAATAGAAAGTATGTATAGTATCATATAATAGAAAGTATGTATAGTATCATATAATAGAAAGTATGTATAGTATCATATAATAGAAAGTATGTATAGTATCATATAATAGAAAGTGTGTATAGTATCATATAATAGAAAGTGTGTATAGTATCATATAATAGAAAGTATGTATAGTATCATATAATAGAAAGTATGTATCGTATCATATAATAGAAAGTATGTATAGTATCATATAATAGAAAGTGTGTATAGTATCATATAATAGAAAGTATGTATAGTATCATATAATAGAAAGTATGTATAGTATCATATAATAGAAAGTATGTATAGTATCATATAATAGAAAGTATGTATAGTATCATATAATAGAAAGTATGTATAGTATCATATAATAGAAAGTGTGTATAGTATCATATAATAGAAAGTGTGTATAGTATCATATAATAGAAAGTATGTATAGTATCATATAATAGAAAGTATGTATAGTATCATATAATAGAAAGTATGTATAGTATCATATAATAGAAAGTATGTATAGTATCATATAATAGAAAGTATTGTCGTATAAAAAGACGAACAGTATGTGTGATATAACAGGATTAAAATTTGTATAGTATTGAAAAAAATCAAGTATGTATGGTATATTTGTATTATTATTCATCGAACTACTGTTCTCATCTTGAGTGTGATTTTCACAACGTTTCGGTCGATGTAAACTCCGACCTTCTTCAGGTGTATCTTGGCGAACTCGGGAATGTTTCTGTCGAACTCGGTAATTGGGACGGTATTTCGAGCTGAACACTTTATGTATGTTATGCTCTTGTTCAGTCAGCACTGACTGGATAGTGCTCCTAATCAATTCGTAAATGCATTTTTTCGGTCATTGAGGATTGAACCTTAAACCTTCAGGAGAATATTACTTTTACAATTGATTTTCCCAGTACTCTAACCACTGCGACACGGCTCCCTGCAGACAATTCTAGTACGAATTTTAAGAGCCTTAAACCTATTTTTATTTTTAAATATCACTATTTATTACTAATTATTACTATATATTAATGCATATCTATCTCTATACTTATTACATTTGTATATATTAATTATTACATTATCTATCTCTATACTGTATTACTTGTATATATTAATGTTTTTACTTATTATGTGTATATATTATCTATTGTTTATAATTACTGGTTCTCATATCGTCTTGAATTCTATACTAGGTCTACTTAGCAATTGGTTATTCCCCAGCATATGTGTTGCTTCCTTCAGTCGTCTTACTCTACACCATTCCTCTCTGTCTATAATTTTTACTTCGTCCCAAAATGGTGGATGGTTTCCCCTTTCCTTCCAGATATGGTCAGATATACCTGACTTTTCAGTCTCTCCACGTACTACGACTTTTCGATGTTCTTCTAACAGTATTTTCAACAGACGACACGTTTCACCTCTGTATAGTTTTCCACATTTACATGGGGTTTCATATATACAGTTCTTAGTCATTATTTTTTTCTGTAGGAAGCTTGACTCTCACAAGCTGGTTCCGGAGAGTTGAATCGCTCCCCAATAATTTTGATGTCATATGGATTACATATTTGTTGAAGATGTTCAGACAAGCACTTCTTATATGGTATACAAACTGTGGTGAGTTTCTGAATGGTGTCCTTTTGTGTTTGGTCCAGATTTCTTGGAGCTGATATCATGCTTTCTTGTTAGTTGTTTCGGTGGAGGTTTTCTCTTAAACTGTCCATCTCCTCTTGATATGTACTGATGTTACTACATATTGCTTTTGCTCGGTGTTGTAAGCAACGGACGATTCCTTTCTTTACATTATATAGACGGTGGGAGTTGAAGTTTACATACTGTCTAGTCAAAGTGGGCTTTTGGTATACCAGCACATCTAGGAACGATGATCTGTTGTTATGTTCTTTTTCTATTGTGAAATGTATAATTGGGCAGATCGATTTCACATGGTCTAGAAACGTTTGAACATCTTCTAATGGAGCCAGAGTATGAATGTGTCATCTAGATATCGCAACCACACTGTTGGCTTTAGTGATATTGATTCTAATACCATTTCCTCAAAGTATTCCATGTAAGCATTGGCCAATACCGGGGACAATAGTGATCATATCGCCGGACCTTCTTCCTGTCGATATATATTAAGTCCCATCACGAAGTATGTAGTTTCTACACAGAAGGTCAACATCTCCATTACATTGCCAATTGGGATGCAAGTGCGTTCTTTCAGTGCGCCATCCGATGTCAGCTCATCCCGTCATATATATGGCATAGAAAGATAAAAAGTATGTATATTATAATAAAATAAAAAGTACTATGATGTACTAAGATAAAAAATGTATGTTGGCTATAATAAAAATCATCATCATCATCATCATCATCATCATCATCATCATCATCATCATCATCATCGGCGGTCACTCGTGTCCGAGTAAGACTGTCCTCCGTTGTGGCTTCTATGGGTCCTCAGGTGAGCATAGAGCCCAATCCTAGACCCAATTTTTCTTGTGCAATTTGGGCAGATAAAGGTAGTGGTGGTGGGGTGGGGTTGGGTGTGTCTGGTTTATAATCTGTCCTTTCTGTGCTTGCGTTTATCCTCAGCAGCTTGATTTAGATCACTGCTATAAAGCGCAGCACCTTCGTGGACAGCGCTCCCCCATGCCAACCTGCTCCCAGCCACGTCCTCCCATGTCTCAATGTCCTATCATCAAAAGCCAACATAGATGATGAAATACAACACCGTCTCAGCTGTGCCAGTGGGGCTTTCTCAAGGCTAAGGAAGAGAGTATTTGAGAACCGTGACCTTCTGGCAAAGATCAAAATCATGGTATATAAAGCTGTCTTGCTGCCCACTCTTCTCTATGGATCGGAGACCTGGACCACATACGGGAGGCACGTAAAAACCCTGGAGACGTACCACCAAAGATGCCTCCGAAAAATCCTCAGAATCAGTTGGAAGGACCGATGCACCAACACTAGCGTCCTAAGTGAGGCTGACATTCCTACTATCACCGCTACTGTTGCTCAACGCCAGCTCAGATGGACTGGTCATGTTGTCCGAATGCCGGATCTCCGCCTCCCAAAACAGATTTTCTACTCTCAGCTTGTTGAGGGAAAGCGTGCACAGGGTGGCCAAAAGATGAGGTATAAGGACAACATCAAAGTAAATAAACATAATATGCACAGCATAAAAAAAGATAAATAATATGTATAGTATAATAAAATAAAAAGTATGTATAGTAAAAAAATAAATAATATGTATAATATAATAAAATAAAAAGTATGTGATGTAAAAAAAATAGTATGTATAGTATAGTATAGAAAGTATATATGGTATAATAAAATGAAAAGTAAATATGGTATAATTAGATAAAAATTGTGTATAATATAATACGATAAAGCAGTATGTACGATATAATAAGATTAAAAATGTTATCGTATGAAAAGATAGAAAGTATTATGGTACAATAAGATAAAAACTATGGATCATATAATAAAATAAAAAGAGTATGATAGAAGTTTAAGATAAAAAGTATTCATAGTATAATAAGATAGAAAGTATCTATGGTATAATAAAATAAAAGCATGTATAGTATAATAAGATAAGTACGTGGTTGATTGTTTGGAATACTAAACATAACTAGTCAGACATTTTTTTTAATAACCCTTAAAAATTAATTATACATAACTTCACTTTCGCTAAATATTAAATACTAACTCTTGCGTCATAGTTGGGAAACATCATAAAGAATAAGAATAACAAATGTGTCCAGCGTATCTCAGAATTGCGTCGCCTCGGATGTTCTTTTTGGTTAAGATCAAACGTCTGTTGTTAATAGATGCTGTTCTTAACTTTTTAAGCTTTTCTTGGCCTTTTGGCCAAGATCGAAGTGTAGTCTCTCTTCTGGCAGATACTGTCAGCAAAGACCATATGTGGGGGCAACCCCACATATAAAACCTTGGTCAATGTAAGGACAACCCTTCATACCAATTGTCAATATCCAGCTCCCCTACTCCCCGGGGAGTTGGTCTCCATTTCCCCTGCACTCCTCACATTAAAAATCGGCCTTGTGCCTAATTTGCTCGGTGGGGGAGTAAATAAATACCGATTTTCTTGGCCTTCTGGCCAAGATCAAAGTGTAGTATCGTTTCTTACTACATGCTGTACTTATTGTGATATAAAGTGGGGGACCACTTTTCTGTATTAATTTAATGTAAAATGATCACCACTTTACAACCAGTCAGTCTCAAAGCCATTCAAGTTATTCTCCAGATCATTGAAGTTGTTTTTGAAGGATTCCAGTTATTTTTAAGTATTCAAGTCATTCTTAAGATTATTAAATTCATCCTTAAGTTCATTAAAGTCATTCTAAGTCATTTATTTTTATTTATTTAAGTCATTTCAGCACATGTTTCAGTCATTTTAGTTTATCTTTAAGAATTTCATGTCAATCCTACATTCACGCATTCATTCATTACACGAGAGCATGCCACTAATGGCTATCGGCCTTGTTCGTAGTTTGGAACATTATTTACCGAGTGTCAACGTAACTCAAAAGTTTTACGTGCAGCAAAATAATCACACTCAAACAGTTTTTCCACATTACGGAAGAACTGCCAGACCGTTTCACCCGGCGTCTTTTCCAAATAAAGAGTTCATCAATTTAACAACACTAGGCGAGGATTAATGACCCTTAATTACTTGTGACAAAGTCTACTCACGCAAGTAATCAATTGTTTTATTAAATTTTATGTCGTTATTTTGAACGTGTAAACCAAAGCTATTACGAGATTGTTCACTTCATTTCACTTCTTTGAGCATTATCATAGTAAGAACGACTTTCGGAATAGACACTACCAACCCCTCCATCTTAAGAAGTGCGTTCCGAATAGACACTCTCAACATCTCTATGTAAAGAATGGCTTTCAGAGTAGACAACCTCCGTTTTTTTTTGGGGGGGGAGAAATAATTACCCCAAATTTAACTGTGATAATCAGTGTCCACATACCCACCCGCAAATACTTTAAAAAAAGTTGGGGAGGTGGCAGTGTCTGTAGAAGAGAAGTAGATTTCTCGTGAATGCGTACAAACCTGGCAACAAGTGAATTACAATGCAAAATGCAGGTTTTTATATCTCTGTTGTACTTGTCTCCGCAGACTTTGAATGAGATTTTATTAATCAACTTAGTCGAAAACCTATAAATTTCGTCATTCTAAAGAAACTTGTCGAAGGGGGCTTAATGTAAAAATTTCCCATAAAAAAGTTAACGTTTGTGCAATGTCGAGAATCCAGTAGATGTTATTGCCGAAACATTTATTTTGAATTCTGCGACGATCGTATTAGATTGCGAAGACTTAAATAAAGTATATTTAAATAAAGTATATTTAAATAAACTACATATAAAAAAAGTAATTATGTTTGAAAAAATTAATTAATAACTGTAACAAATGTACAAAACGAGCGAACGAGGGAGATGAAATAATGTCGAAACATTTATTTTGAATTCTGCGATGATCGTAATTGATTTCACATCTTTAAATTAAGTATATTTAAAAAACGTACATATAAAAAGTCTTAACTTCATTTGAAAAAATTAATTACTTGAACAAATGCACAAAGCTAGTGAGAGAGAAAGAGAGAGATGCTGTATAGACGGCGGTTATATTTAGAGACAATAGATACATATACAATTTGATGAGGAGAGATAGAAGAGAGAGACATTCATACTTATTACAGTTTTTTAGATGTTTCTTATACATATATTTAGAGATGAGGATTATCAGTTCTTTTATCACATGTAATAGAGAGAAGGAGACCAGGGAATAGACAGTTCTTATAACACCGGGGGACACATTTCTTAAGATGGAGAAACACATTACTTAAGAATGCGTTTATATACAAAGTTCATTATAAAGATGAGTGGAACAAATTCATATAAGGTTACACATTACCTTCAATTTGGTAGAAAGACGACAACGAAGACGGCAGTTTCAAACTATGATGTGTTCTTTTATTACATTCAACCGATCGCAATGGTTTCACATCCAGGAATTCAAAGTTGAATTATATGTTCAATATTCTAACCCTTCGTTTCTAAAGGGGGACCCGTCCGACTCGACTCTCGGCCCTGTCTCGACCACACGCTGACTGTCTCTATCTGTCCGACGCTGTCTGTTTCTATCTCCCAAAACTAACAACTATATTGAGACGGTTTTTATCTCGCAATGTTTTTAAATGGCTAAAAGGGTTTTCTGTGAAAATTTCTAATGACTCTGTTCTTAAATAAAGATCCGAAAATTAGGCGATATATTAATACTTAAATTGGCTTTTCCGTAACTACAAAAAAACTCTTCAAAAAGGCTCTATTGTCAAAAGTGTGTTTATTAATAAAGTCTGGTTTGGAAAAAATTTCTAACGATATAATGTTTGAAATTGTTTGACTGGACATGGAAACAATTGTAACATAAAATGAAATACACTTTTTGTTGCCATCAACACCCTGTTTGAAGTCTTGATTTGCTTTCACGGTATACATGCATATATATATATATATATATATATATATATATATATATATACATATATATATTTATATATATTTATATGTATTTATATATATATTTATATATATACATATTTATATATATATATTATATATATTTATATATATACATATAATTATATATATACTTATGTATATATATATTTATATGTATATTTATATATATATATATTTATATAACTACTTCATTTACTCACATTCAATTAATATACGAAAGTATACATTTATGAGTAAACTTTAAGTATTTACTTCAAAAGTGTTCAATGCGTAGGTAGAGCTAGTTAGTAAGTTATAAAATATATATGGCGATTAAACTACACTGAATATTCCGCGTTTGATCCACTCTAGGACTCTTCAGGCTTATGCGGGAATTTTGTGGTTGTCTGTCGTTTTTATATACGCACCTTTTATTGAGATTTTAGTTAGCCAATCAGCTTTCTAGTATCTCCCTATTAGCCAATGAATATGCACTTACCGGACAAAGGCCTATTTGACCTCTGGTTGACGGTTCCTTTGTGTGTGCTCTATTATGCTTGTATATCTAGTTTGTTGACCTGTTTTAAATCTAGGTTAGGTTTTTTATGTATGTTTATATGTATATATGTACATATATATATATGTGTGTGTGTGTGTGTGTGTGTGTGTGTGTGTGTGTGAAAGTTTATGTATATTCATGTTTTTTTATTTTATTCATTTGTTTATTTTCTATTGTTTTTGTTAATTTTAAAATTATTTTGTATCGCTACCTAGAGTAAATTTTATCCTTTGAACACAGTTGTTCGCTATTTCTCTTCTAAAGTTTAATAGATGTTGGGGTTCTTTAAAGTACAGGATAGCAAATTTTTCATCAAGGCATAATCTACATGGGTCGTCATGGTCTCTATACGTGGTAGCTTGTCTTATTATTTTCTATTTGACTCCCGGCGAATGTCCGCTTTCCTTGAGTTCCCAGTATTTATTTGCGAGCGTTTTTTTTTCATACGGTGTTTTTTTTATTGTTGAATGTACTTTTATGGTAATAATATCGAGTTTTAAAATCTGAGGGCGTCATACCTACGTAATATGTCTTGTTATTCGGGGTTTCTTTCAAAAATATTGTGGCCTGGTAGACTACGCTTTTGGTTAGACATTTATTTTGAAGTGGGCAAAGTGTGCGGTGTCTACAGTTGCATTTATCTTGTTCGTTATTAGTATTTTTATTTTTATTTCTAGTATGGTTGTTGTTGTCCGGAGTTGGTTTATTATTATTATTATTATTATTATTATTATTATTATTATTATTATTATTATTATTATTATTATTATTTCTGCTAGTGTTAGTTTTATTTTTGTCATGGTGTCTACTTTTTTATTGTTTTTATTTAATATTTTGTTATTATGTGCTTTAATTATCATCTCTAAATTTTTGCAGCAGCTTTAGGATAACTTTAAGGTATTTTTATTGAAGATTTTGTGTAAGGGGTTGGTTGCGAGAAAGTTTTTTCAATAAGATCTAAAAAATAGTGGATACAAGAATATCGTTATCAAATATAAGCAACAAAACGCAATAACTATACTAAAATTAAAAACAGAAAAAAAACTATAATATGTATACGGCCCGATACAATCAAATGTTAAAAACAAAACTTGATAAGAAATTTTTAGGTCTTATATTATATTCATATATATATATATATATATATATATATATATATATATTTACTCTCTCTCACACACACACACACACATATATATATATATATATATATATATATATTATTCGATTGGCAAAATCTTAAAATAATTGTAAAAAAATGAACCAATTCAGTTGACTAAAAGAAGATGGAAAACGGAAAGAAAAAAAATGTGGGAAGTTACATGTAACAAATGTAAAATTCAGTAAAATAAATAAGTCGATTAAAAACGAAATTGCTAAAATACACCCGAAGCGCTTTTCGTTCAGACTAAATTGTTCAAGGGTATATATCTGAAAAATGATTTTTGTTTTGGAATATTAGATAGTTTGATGGAGTAAGAGGGAAGAGGAGGTAAAAAAAACTGTGACTACCTAAATCATTGTAATTGAAGCCGGAGGTTTCTCTGCTTGCACAAAGTCGAGGGGGGGGCGGGACGAAATGATGGCAAGTACCACGAGGCTAGTCAGGTGGAAGTTTATATATATATATATTATACGTATATATATATATTGATATGTATATATTTATATATATACTTATATATATATATATTTATATATATATTTATATATATATATTTATATGCATATATATTTATATATATATATATTTATATATATGTATATATATATTTATACATATTTATATATATATATTTATACATATTTATATATATATATATATATTTATATATATATATTTATATATATATTTATATATATATTAATATATATTTATATATATATATTTATATATAGTTATATATATATTTATATGTATATATTTATATATATATATTTATATATATATTTATATATATTATACTTATTTCTATATATATCTATATATATTTATATATATATTTATATACATATGTATTTATATATATTTTTTTTATATATTTATATATATTTATAGATATATTTATATATATTTATATTTATACTGTTATTTATATATATATTTATATATATATATATTTATATATATATTTATATTATTTATATATATATATATATATATATATATATTAGTATATAAGAGTAAATAGTAAATAAAACATGTTAAAATAGTTAATAAGAGTTTTATCGAGCTTTTACATCTGGGTGAGATTACTTTATAAATATTAATTCTTTAATATTTATATTGTACTTAAGTTTTACGATCTTGGATCATTTTGGTAAATTTAATTGTAATTTTTATATTATATAAGTGTATATATATATATGTATCTATATATGCATATATATATTACTATATATATTTATATATATATTTATATTTTTATATATACATATTTATATATATATTTATATATATATATATTTACATATACATATTTATATACATTTATATATATATATTTATATATATATTTATTTATATATATGTATTTATATATATATGTATATATTATATATACCTTTATATATATATTTGTATATATTTATATTTATAGATATATATTTATATATATATATTCATATTTATACATTTATATTTATATATGTATATATATATATTTATATATGTATATGTGTATATATATATTTATATATATATATTTTATTTATATATATATATATATTTATATATATTTATATGTATATATTATATATATATATTTATATATATTTATATGTTTATTTATATATATACATATATTTACATATAAATATTTATATATATTTATATATATATATTTATATATATTTATAAATATTTATATATATATATTATATAACTCTGACTATATATATATATATATATATATATGTGTGTGTGTGTGTGTGTGTGTGTGTAATGGAAGAGTTGGGTGTTTAATCGTATAAATCAAAACTATATATAACTCTCAAAAGACTAAATATTTCACTTTCATAATCACAAATTATTACAAAAAATAAAATCATCCATGAACGCGTTCAAAATATTTCTTTAAAATATCCGAATTGTGTTTTGAACTTAATTCATGCTTACAGTCGATTTGCTCGTTAGAACAAAACTATTTAAAAATAACAAACAAACAAGACAACAAATACAAGCTATTTGTATTATTATTCATCAGGCTACTGTTCTTATCTTGAGTGTGATTTTCAAATGTATCCGTCGATATAACCTTCGACCTTCTTTGTCGAACTCGGGAATGTTTCTGCCGAACTCGGGAATTTTGACGGAATTCCGAGCGGAAATTCAGAAACAAATAAAGCATTTAAAACGTTAATTTGAAAAGAAATTTCAATTTTGTGCAAATGTCAATCGAGCAGTAACATTTGATTGTTAAAGTCACTAACGCTATTCAGGTATTACGTAAAATGTAAAAGAAAGAAAAACAGGCGAACGAGATTGAAGAATAAATACCTGTACGTGTAAAGGATTACTAATATTGGTTATGGGTCGATAATAATTTTATTTTTTCTGCAATTCTTCAAATGTTCGCATTAAGGTAGAAAGATCCTTCGATCATAGCAGCTTGTTCTGTGTGTACTTAATTGTTGTATACATAATACGAAGCAGTAGTTTGGTTTGTCTCCTTTTCTTGCTCGGTTTTTTAACATTCGTTATGAAGAGTCGCGCGTTGTATCTCAGTGGTTGCATTGTGAAATGTTGGAACTGTGCGTAGGCAACGCGAGAATAACGTTAAGGGCGTGAGTTCCATATGGAAATGTTGAGGTAATTTTAATAAAATAAAACACGCACCAAGTGCGCTTGAAAATTAAATCACAACGTAATGTTATAAAAAAAACAAATATTCAAAACAAATTTCCAAAAACAACGTGCGGTTCTTTAAAAACAGACTTTCTTTCTTTAACTTTACAACATGGCAAGGTAGCAAAAAAAAGAAGGAAAACAACATACTGAGGATGTTATAAATTTCAAACAAGTAAAATATATATTTAGTTTGCTAATATTACGTTGTGATTTGGCTTTCAAGCGGACTTGAACGTATTTTATTTTATTGAAATTAAATCAACAGTTTTATATGGAATTCACACCCTTGACGTTATTCCAAAATTTCAAAATACAACCGCTGAGATACAACACGCGGCTCTTTACAAACGTACTTTTCTTTCTCCAACTTTACATCGCAAGGAAGAAAAAAAAAGAAAGAAAACAGGATGTAGTATAGCTCCGAAATATATTTATGTTATAAGTAAAATATTTGTTTATTTTCATATTTAGTAATGAAGTCATTCAAGCATTTTTCTCGATTCTGATACAATTACCGATTCCGATTCTTTCAATATCTGTATATTTAACTATAAACATGTTTAAAGTGCATATATGTTAACAAATGTAAACCAGATTTGAAGGAATGATTTTTTAGTCTTTTAGCTTTGCTGGTAGTTTAAAATCAATAAATATTTATGTTTTCATTATTAATCCCAGCAGTGGAAGATTTTGCTTTTGAAAAAGAATCGTTTTGGGCGTCGGAAAATAGACATATATTTTCCGATACCGATTCCAATACCCCGAAAAGATCCGATTTGTGCGGTATCCGATTCCGATTAATAGTCCTAAACACTTAGACAGAGAGATAGAGAGATAGATAGACAGAAAGACAGATAGACGGATAGACATAGAGACAGGCAAACAGACAAATACATGGGGGAATAAATATAGAGACATAGAGACAGACATAGAGACAGATAGATAGATAGATAGATAGATAGGTTTTAAAATGTTCTCTAAATTTTAAAAGTATACTTTCTAAACGAGTAATTTTCTCTTTTTAAGGTTATCAAATTGCATAGAGACAATCCAGAGTCAGACAATTATAATAATATATAGATATACCAATATATGCCAGTATTTTGTCTGTTCAAATGTCCGAAGAAAAAAAAAAAGATTTTCTTAAACACTTTTTTTTCTTTCGTCAATGAACCAAACCTATGTTACAACTCCTGCTTGACTAACGAAGTATGTAGGATTCGCAGTAAGAACTGAACTATTTATTCAATTAGACTCAACTGACTTTTGATATCTCATTATCTAAACACACACAGGTGTAAATAAAACCGTAATTCCAGGTGCCCTTCTAAGTAATTCTTGTTATTTGTAAAGGTGACAATTAGTAATAAATAGTTGTATCCTATTTCAAACCATACCTTTCTTGCTTTAATCTTTATATGTGTACTTATTAATAGAAGTTGAATGTTATGATGATCAGTTTTCGTTTGACACCAGCTTTCATGTAACTCTAGATGTGACATAACACTGGCTGGGCGAAATTTACGTCAAAAGTTTGTATTGTCATCATGATCCTTGACACAAAGTCTTAAATTACACTCAACACAACACTTTAACTGGGACCTCTGATTTGTTTGTATTCAATGAACAACACGAATCAACTTTCAACTTTTCAAATAAATATTTTGTACGTGAAAACCTTATTAAACAAACACAAATTGTGTTAGGAGATGACGGTGGACCAGTAGTTCAAAACGCGGTCTAATGACCCGGGTGTTTCAAGTTCGAATTGAGTTCGTTCCACAAAAACTCATGTATTTTGACAATCTTCAAATAGTCCATCTGTTAATCACCGATATCTTTCTAGAAATAATTATGGCTGGTAAAATATCAGGAGTACAATGACCAAAACAGAATTGTAGGATGCATGCGGTGATGACGACTAGTGTGTGACTTACAATTGTCTCATACATTATCTAATATGTGTATAATAATAATGAAATTAATAATATATATAGTATATAATAATTATGAAATTAATTATATATGTTTATGAAATTAATAATATATATGGTATATAATAATTATGAAATTAATTATATATGTTTATGAAATTAATAATATATATGGTATATAATAATTATGAAATTAATAATATACTAGCGGGACCTGTGGAAATTCCACAGCAGCATTTTTCCTATGCAACATATTGTTGCTGGACATGCTGTGAGCGTTCTATTCAGCATGAATGAAGGCACAATCATATGATAGTTTTTTTTATTAAAACTGTACTGCTCCCTTACTAAAATAATAACTTTCATATATTTCCTGGGCTGATTATTTCATTACAAACACACCGGTCATTAACTCACATTTTATCATTTTTCATAATTATTGAACATGTTACTATGTTCGAAATAATTTTGCATAATTTCAACCCACATTATCGCCTCTCCCTTTACTAAAATAGTAATTTTGATATATAGTATCGGCTGATTGGTTTATAAAAACACAAATATTAATTAACTCACACTTCATCATTTTTAATAATTCTTGGATATGGTACTAATTTTGACAATAATTTTTCATCATTTAAACTCACCATATCGCACACCTTACTAAAATAATAACTTTGATATATTTTCTAGGTTGATTATTTAATTACAAACACATACATCAATCAACTCACATTTCATAATTTTTCGTAATTATTGGATATGTTACAAATTTCCACAATATTTTTTTTATAAATTAAAGCAACGTGTCGCCCAACCTTACTAAAATAATAACTTTGATACATTTGCTGGGTTGATTATTTCATTACAAACACACTAATCAATTAATCTCCATTTCATCATTTTTCATAATTCTTGGGTATGTTACTAATTTCGACAATCATTTTTCATAATTTATACCCACATTATCGCCTTCTCCTTATAAAATAATAAATTTGAAGTATTATGTGGGCTTATTATTTTATTACAAACACACTAATACATGAAATCACATTTAATCATTTTTCATAATTCTTGGATATGGTACTTATTTCGACAATCATTTTTCATAATTTTAACCATCATTTTCGCCTTTCCCTCTTTACTAAATAATAACTTTGATATATTGTCTAGGCTGATTATTCCCTTACAAACACACCAAACAATTAACTAATATTTCATCATTTTTTCGTAATTCTTGGATATATTACTTATTTCGACAATAATTTTTCATAATTTTAGCCCTCCGCATCTTCTCCACCTTTACTTATATATAATATTATAAACACACCAATCAATTAAATCACATTTCGTCATTTTTCGTAATTATTGGATATGTTACTAATTTCGACAATTTTTATAATCAACACCATCCTCGTCGCCCTCTCTTACTAAAACAAGGGTGAGGTAAGGGGAATAGGAGGTAAAAGAAAAATTATAAAAAGATTTCACATGAATGGATAGTTCGGTGAAGGGTAAAAAATCCAAGAATGTTAAATCTAAACACGGTCAAATTAAAAATTTCCAATCAAACAAGTATGTTCCAAATGGTCCAAAATGATCCAAAAGGCAGAATTCCTGAATTTACTTGATTCCTCCGGCCTTGGCAGACGTGTTTTAATTATTCTCTCCAGTGCTTTTTCTGTGCACATTTGAACTTTTCTTTTAATGATTTGGAACTCATTCCATTTGTGATTTTTTCCAAGGAATTCTGCCTTTTGGATCATTTTGGACCATTTCGAACTTATCTGTTGGATTGGAAATTTTTAATTCGACCGTGTTTGGATTTTACCATTCTTTGCTTTTTTACCCTTCACAGAACTATCCGTTCATGTGAAATATTTGTATCATTTTTCTTTTACCTCCTATTCCCCTTACCTCACCCTTTTTTAACCAAGTAAGATCTGTGACTTACTTGTAGTTTCATTTAATACTTTTACACGCAAAATCCGATCCCGCATTTTGCTAACTCCTGCCCTCTGATGAGAAGGAGAGTATTTCTTCGAAACTCCGTGGATTAAGGACTATCCACTTATCTTGTGTTTCCTTTTTGAAAATTAAATATGTTTTTAACTCTTTTTCAAGATGTCTTTTAACATGTTTTATTAATAATTTGTTCATATATATATATATATATATATATATATATATATATATATATATTAATATATATATATATTGTTTAAAATAAAATTATCCGTTGATACGTTTTTCATCATGTACGGCTCATAAGAGTGCCTTTGGCTTGCGAGATTCCACATTGGAACCGCATGGTTAGAAATCTAAACCTATATAATGTAATCGCCTATCAACGCAAGGTAGTACTCATTTTTTCAGTTATCTATCTATCTGTCTATTTGTCTATCTAACTGTCTATCTACTTAGCGAATTAAGCAATAGATTGCATCGTAGGAAACGATTAGTAAGCGAGATACAGTCGCAGAAAAGGTGACATGAATCAAACTCTGTGATCGATTAAGTTGCACTGAAAGGTATGCAAACGGGAACCAGATCTGACGCGTCAAGGATTCCGGTTTAAATAATCTGAGTAAGTATTTGTGATTTCCTTCTTAGACGCCGAAGAGATAAGATCTCGCAAAGGGGGAAACGGTTTCCAAATGAAACGTAAGCCAAAAACTGTCATTCACCCCAGTTTCTGCTGTGACGAAATACCTGGGAAATGAATAAAAATATATATAAAAACAACCATTCGTCTTGCGTTCTTGTCTTGCATGCATCTTTTTATAACAGAATTAAATCGACCAAGACGTTGAGAAGAAGGTACCAGCAGAAGACAGGTATGTCGTCATGTGCATTATTCTATGTTCTTACAGACACGTATCCACACTTACAGACTAGATGAGTACGCCGTTAAGGTAGACTGATACACTAGAGAATCACG